>NW_027126265.1:35000-36332 GCF_037325665.1 Littorina saxatilis | reverse complement strand
CCGCAGGTTCTTAATTGTGCTGGATCCGTTAAAAGCGTCAGAAATCTTTCAGCGTGCTCAGAAGAAATTAGATTTCTGCATGAAAGATGATCCACTGAGGAACATTGACGCGAGTGTGCAGCGACAATGTCGGCTAAGTCTGTGATACCTTGACAACCGCGCCAAAACACATATGCTTTCGCTGATATACTGACTCCATTCGTGCGAATTGCACGGCCGCATATATCTGTGCACACAACCGCGCGCGAATGAAATTATGCAAGCAGGAACGCGCACTCACGCACGCGCACAAGCACGCATGCAAGCATGCACGCACACACTCGCACGCACACACGCATACACGCACGCACGTACACACACACACACACACACACACACACACACACACACACACACACATTCTCTCTCTTTCTCTTTCTCTCTCTCTCTCTCTTTCTCTCTCTCTCTCTCTCTCTCTTCTCTCTCTCTCTCTCTCTCTCTCTCTCTCTCTCTCTCTCTCTCTCTCTCTCTCTCTCTCTCTCTCTCTGACAGAAAAAAAAAATATGGACTCTGTCGATAACAAAGATTCTGGGAGCTTGGTCCAGGATATGTCGTCTGCTCTCGACAACACAGATAATATCAAGCCAGACGGAAAAGTTGTAAGGCTTTGGGTGCTTCTGGCTGGCTTTGACATATTAACCTATTTTGCTATTCTGATAGACACGTGGAAAATATCGGGGGTTATGATTGGACATATAGTCTCACACAGCCCTATTTCGGCGATTATTATACATTTCTACGGAGTTCATTCAATATCGTTCATATTTATAACAACAAAACTAAACGTAGTTCCGGTTCCAGATAATCAGTGGTTACAGCGGCTTCAGCATTCAACAGTCATGTTCCATTTCGTCCTCCTAATTAAAATCCTCTGTTTTAAAGTGTCCTTTTGCCTTTGATATGTCAGCCCGGTATTTCAACGAACAATAGATTAAGGCTTTAAAGGGAAAAGTGAAGGGCAAACGGATTTCATGCATAAATGGATCTTTTGCGACTGAAAATACAGACAAAATAGAGACGAATAGGTAACCAGCTACCAAAGTCGCGAAAAGTTTCCGCTATATATATGTGACAACAGATATCTTCTTAAAGGCCCGGTCACACAGCCCAAAAGTCGCGTAAACGCATGAATCACGCATAAAATTTGGTTGTGCGTGCTTGTCGGTCGAGAATTTGACCATTTTCGCTGATTTACGCGATGAAAATCACCGATGAATTGCGCAAGAACTACGGAAAGATCACGCAAAAATTACTAACAAACCACGCACTACAGCGCATAGGCACGCAAAGGTC
>NW_027126265.1:20000-32500 GCF_037325665.1 Littorina saxatilis | reverse complement strand
TAAAGTTTCGCATTACGTGTCACAGGTAGAATATGGGGTGCTATTTCAGTCATAATTTCATCGACAAGTTTCTCCCGCACATTTGCAGGTTCGTAGTCCACTCAGTAAAGTATGGAAGTCTATTTCAGTCACAATTGCAAATCAATATCCACACTTGGTTAATACATGTTAAATTCCCTAAATCAACACAGGTATCACGCAAAAATAAACGTTGTTTAGATTTCAACACAGGTAGATTATGGAAGGCTATTTCGACCAAAACTGCGAGTCATCGATGATATGTCCCACACACGTTTTGTTTTTGAGCTGACTTAGTTAGGGCATGGCAGGCTATTTCGGTCAAAATGGCGAGTAATCGAAGAGATGTCCCAAACATTTACTTTTCTGAACCGACACAGGTAGACTATGTATGGATGGCCATTTTGGTCGAAATAGCGAGTTAAAGATTGTTGTTACATTCGATCTGGTACACGACTGGAACGCTTCATATAAGCCGATAGCATCTGCGCGATTCTTTTAATTCTGGACACTTTGTCAAATAAGTTTATATTCTGTATTATAAGCGTGTGTTTGTATGTGCACTGAAAAGAAGTTCATTGAACGTAACGTTTTGTTTTGTCATAAATATAACATTCCAATAACATATCTTTCGTGGGTTTTGTATCCTGAATTTTGGAACGATGACAGTCTATTTGTTTTTTTTGGATTTTTGAATCGAAGCAATTGGTTTGATACCATCGATGAATTTGTTTCGCATACGTTTAGTCTCAGAAGCTATTTCGGATAAAATAGCGACTCATCGATGAGTTGTCGTATTCGATCTGAAATATTTGAAAGCTTCAACACAGTTCTCTTAAGTATGAAAGGCTTTTTTCAGTAATAATTCGGCATCGATAAATTTGTTCACTATACTTTCAGTTTGAGAGTCGACTCTGTTGGAGTATGCCAGGCTATTTGGATCTCATCGATGACTCGTCGCTTTCGATCAGATATATTTGAACGCTTCAAAATAGCTGCCAACATTCGCTCGATTGGCTGTAGTGAACCCCACATGCAGAGAATGGAGACATGTTGTAGTCATATTCGCGCATTTACCGACACTCTCGCACGAGCCACCTGTGTTCTCGGAACAAAAAGCAACAGTGAGCAAACAAAATCGACCCATTTGTTTTCCACTTTTTGAGTTTGGGGTTTGACTCATGTAAACTATGGAAGGCTATTTCGGTCAAAATACCGACTCATCAATGAGTTGTCGCATTCGACAACAAACAAACAAAATCGACCATGGAGGGGGAGAGAGAGAGGGTGAGCAAGAGGAGACTGAGGAAGAGAGAGAGGGGGAGATATGGATGGGATGGGGGGGGGGGGGAGAGAGAGAGAGGGGGAGAGAGGGGGAGGGAAGGAATAGAGAGGGAGGACGCGAAGAGGAAGAGTGAGAGAGACAGAGGGGGGAGAGAGAGAAAAAGAGAGAGGGAGAGAGAGAGGGAGAGTGAGAGAGAAAGAGAGAGAGAAAGAAGGAGAAGTAATTGTTAAAGGAAAAAGAATGTCCAGTATAAAAACAATGTTCATTTTGCGTGTAACTGAATAAACATATTGTATAACAAATTCCAAACAAGCACGCAGACGGAAGAGAAAGAAAGTTATCAAGAAAGAGAGAGAGAGCGAGTGAAAGGGTTATAAGGCGACATCACAATACAAATTAAAAAAACTTCCGAAATAGTACCCGCTGATGGGACCACAAAAAAAAAGAAGTCTGAACTCCTTTTCAAAAAAATAATAAAATAAAATAAAATCGACCCATTTGTTTCCCACATTTTTAGTTTCGGGTTAGACTCATGTAGACAATGGGAGGCTATTTCGGTCAAAACAGCGACTCATTGATGAGTTGTCGCAGTCGATGTGGTGTATTTGAACGCTTCAAAATAGCTGCTACCATCCCCTCGATTCGTTGTATCGAACCACACGGCCCTGATTCCTACCCGGGTATTGTTCAAATCTGGCGTTTAATTTAGAGTACCCTGGAGTGGTGAGATTTGAAAAGAGGGGGATAATCGGTACACGGGTTTTATTTTGTTGTACCCAGTCAGGCGTAGCGAACACCGTGCTGGGTAGGTAACTGAGTCAGGCGTGACTAATCAAACGGTCGCCTCCCACCCTGAGCTCACAATTAGTCAGAGGATTGGTGTGTGTGTATGTGGGGGGGGAGGGTGTATGTGCGTGTGTGTGTGTGTGTGTGTTTGTGCGTGCGTGTGTGCGTGTATGCATATGTGCGTGCGTGCGTGCATGCTTGTGTGCGTGCGTGCATGCGTATGGGCGTGCGTATGTGTCTGCGTGCATGCTTGTGTGTGTGGGTGTTATTCAAGCAAGATTCTTCTGTACTGTCGACTTTGGGAACGCATTACGAAGCAGTGTGTATTTTTTCATTAAGTGCATCCCCTTGACGTTAATTTAGCATGTCCGAATTGAATGCGATCTGAGAACATTGTCAAGGGGAGTGTGTGGAGGATTTGACTTTGCGCGCTGGGGTGTAAAATCTGTATTGACATAACCGCGTCCACTTCCATGTCAATCAACAGATTTCTTATTTTCTTCACACGGGGTAATACTTCTGCCATTAAGGTTGTGATCCTGGAAAATTTCGCCGAGCATGATGTTGCAGGTGTTAAACAAGCTAACCACTTACGGACAGTATGTCAGTGAAAATATGTCTTGTTTTTTGTAACTCCACTATCAGGTTTGTGATCTTTCAAAGTATGTCTAACATGATGCTGGAAATTTAAAAGAACAGTAAAAAAAAAAAGATTACTAGGGACGTAACAGTTTTGATTTAAAGTGTGGAGGTTCCTGAAAGTTTTAACGATGGATGCATGTTGATGGGAAAAATCCAATAAAACACTTAACGTGAAAAGTTTTGAACTTGCATTTGAAGGTCATTGAAAAGTTTCAACAAACCAGCCATGTTTGCGAGAGCACCACTGATTTGTTAATGTATCTCCATGGTATATCAGTTTTTTTACGCCCGACATCATAGCTCATTATTTAAATGTTCATTGGGATTAGACATGTAACTAATTAGCTTCGCTTGAGTTTGTGCTCCTAATGTTTTTCTTGTAATTACTGTGTCATGATTCGAATAGATGGAATGTTGTATTACACGTGGTTTACAAACAAACAAGCAATCACATTCGTTGTTACTGTGATGATGACAAGCTGAACTCAATCACATCATTTTTCTGGAAGAAACAGTCGTAGTTGTTCGAATATTGGTTTGGGGGTCGCTGATCGGAGAGCGATGAGTTAGAACTGAGAGTTTATAGGAACATGCGTTCTTGTGCGTTCAACCGTTCCCATAGAGCTGTCCGGACTTTTCGGTGGGATAGAAGCGTGCTCTAAAGGCAAACATCACTTGAAATCAGTTTGACTCGCCATCTCAGATTAGGCCAGGCTTTTACATGGAAAAAGACCATCCCTCCACTTAAGGTGTTCTCTATGCACCGTCGGATTTGTTTAATGAATTATTTCCGTAGTTAATTAATAAAACAAAACCATGAAAGTCTAACACACCACAACAAGCTGTCGGGGTGTTGATTCTTGCAAAATGTCCAAGCGGATGGATAGTCTGATACAAAAAAAGTCAGCTAAAAGCCTGGCCTAGGCTGAGACGGTTAATTAACCGCACTGTTTTAACGAGGAGTGTGCCTGTAACATTATCAAAGTGTTTTCATCATGAATACTTCAAGCATGGTAGCTTTAATGTCGCTTTACGCGAAGCATGGGTTCGAACGGAAAAGAGTTTAATATAGTTTCTACATCAAATGGCAACTCCGTGGAACGTGTTTTTATCGTGAATGCTGGAGGGATGGTAGCTTTAATGTCGCTGACCGCAGAGCATGGGTTTAATAGAGTGTCCACACCAATCGGCCACTACATAGAAAGTGTTTTCATCGCGTATGTGTGAATTCCCCAAGGCCAATAACATATACCCGCCAAACCCCCCAAAACAACAACAACAAAACGACCAAATTTCATGTCGCTGATCGCAGGGTATGGGTTCGAACTCCAATGGGTTTAATATAGTTTCCACACTAATCGGTAACTCCGTAGAAAGGGGTTTAATGGCATGGCCTAGCTGTGTTAGCCTTTGGTGAATACTCCCACTAGTCTCCCGTAGAAAGGGTTTTCATGGCATGGCCTAGCTGTGTTAGCCTTTGGTGAATGCTCCCACTTGTCTCCCGTTGAAAAGTGACGGTGACGTGCACCTTAGGGATATGATTCATTGTGCATGGTCATTATGAGTGGGGATGTTTTGCACCAGTAGCAGTCGCCATTGTTTAATACTAGTAGGGTCGGTTAGGATGGTGTGGTGGTTGACGCAATTTGAACTGGGATTTTATTTGCCGAAAGAGGTTTGTCTGTGTGTATGGCGGGGGGGGGGGGGGGGGGGCATATGCATATGCAATTCATATTGATAAAGGGTGAGTTTTTGGTGGGGGGCTGAGGGCATGATGATGCCATTCATATTGATAAATCATTCAGTATCCTTTCCAACTTTTGGTTTCTTTCATTGCTGCATATTTTCTTGCTTCTCTTTTCTCTTTGTGTGTGTGTGTGTGTGTGTGTGTGTGTGTGTGTGTGTGTGTGTGTGTGTGTGTGTGTGTGTGTGTGTGTGTGGGTGTGTGTGTGTGTGTGTGCGTGCGTGTGTGTGTGTGTGTGTGTGTGTGTGTGTGTGTGTGTGTGTGTGTGTGTGTGTGTGTGTCCGTCTCCTGGAGATAAAGAGTTGTTATTGTAGAAGGCCAAACAGAGCTAAGTTACGCATTGGCAGCTCAACTGATTCTTTCGGAGAGTTCATTTTCACGGGACCAGGTTGCTTTCGGGTTTTTGTTTTTTTTCCGTCACGACACCGTGTTAATGCTTCGAGGGAGTGCACTAATACGCAGAAAAGCGACCCCTTCAAAGGGCAGTGACTCAACAAACATTGTGTCAATACGTATACTTTACAAAATTCTTCGTCTTTCTCTGTTCCAGGAAGCCAGACTCGGGCCTAGCAGCACCACAGAAAGAACGGATCGAGGTACACAAGTTCGCCTCGCTGGGTGCACGAGAGAGTCGTCGGACATCCACCCTGCCAACAGAATGATATCTCACCTCAGATTGCATCTTACTGCTGCTTTGGCTGGCCTGGTCCTCTCTCTGCCTACAAGCCATGGAAAAATCAAATCAAAGGATGTCTCCCTTCCCCTGTCTCCTTCTGTGGCTACCTATCCGATATCATTCCTGACGACGAAGGTGACAGATTTGTGTGAATAACTACTACTGTGACTACAATTAATTAAAACAATTAATTAAGGCCCTTTGAACGCAGCCTGGACTGTAGACATTTTCTGTTCACGGTTTTGTTTTGTTTGTAAATCTATTTATTATCATCATGTGTTTGGTCAGTAAAAACGCAAGTTATATGATTCCTAAAAAGTATATTTTCCAAATCATACGCTTTGCTCTAATTGGTGTCAAAGTATACGTGAACGCAAAGCAAAATCGTGCACACAAAAGTGTTTTCCTTTAATCTGGTTAGGTTAGGTTTAATTTGATTTTAAATTTACTAAGAACACGCTTCAAGACAGTAATCCAATTAACGACATAAAGATATGTACTCGTGAAGGAAGAATCACCAAATACCGTACTTATGATGCCAAGATTATAATGAACTCAACTCAATGTACAAATCTGACCTATTTGCTTCGCTTTCTTTATTTCTTCTGTTTGATATGGCTTTGTTACTATCCAAATCTGTCAATAGAAATTAAGATGCCAAGATATTGGAACAGTTTCCGATAACATATTACGTTGTTTTCAACCACGCAATACACAGCTAGTGCGTCAAGGTTCACGTCGTGACGACATTAACTAAGGCGTCAAGGTTCACATCGTAACGACATTAGCTAGGGTGTCAAGGTTCACGTCGTGACGACAGTAGCTAGTGCGTCAAGATTCACGTCGTGACGACATTAGCTGGGAATGAAAATGGCCCCAGCGGTTGATTTTGCTTTGAAGACGTCACATGAAAGCAACAGATTGCAAAGAATCTACCACTGCTTAATACTAGTTTAAACACACACAAAAACAACGATTTATAACACATCAACGTAGCCATCTCCCTTTCATCTATTTGTTTCCTAGATATAAATGGCGTCAGTGCGCATTCAGGACATTGAATCTGGCTAATGCATATTGAGCTAAACCAAGTGAAGATTAAGTCTGACAAATGAATATCAATTAGGGGTAACATACACCGTGTATTTGACCATGTAAGTTCTTGCAAGTATGCTGACAGTATGTCTCTGTTAGACCATATAATTATACCCGAACGATGTATCGGACTAAAGATATGAATTTCTTTGATCAGGGTGAATTATTGAAATATCTGCGCTCAAGCTTACACTGTACATATGTAATATTGGCTTTTTCGCTTCATTTAGCTTTTATATTTGAGCTGCTTACTTAATTTGAATCTAATCCCGGATTTCTTTACTGTCGTAAACTGTTCCATTCTAACGGTTCAAAATAGTGTTGTTGTTTGTGATAATTAACTGATTACTTAAACTGTATCCTCAATGTGAATATGCTATGCCGAATAATGTCGTGAATTTATGATTGGCGTAGTTTTTTTGCTGTGTAAAAAAAAAAGTGTTCTATGTGGTGTGCCCCAGATCCCAATTACTGTGATTTTGTAGTCATGTTGGGGAATATTGTCAGGACACATTGACGGCACCAAAATATTTGAAACAACTTAAGATCTGTCGATGAATTAAGCAAAAACTGTCGTAGCATTATCGTGACATTCTGTACACGCTATATGGCGAACGGTACTAAAGCCCATGCTTTCGTTACATGTTTTCAATTGTGGATAGCATCGGGACCTCCAAAAGTATTTATTAACAATATCAATCGTATCACGAGTACTTTATGGATTAATCTCTATATTTGAGTTATCAATACATTCCTTTCCAAGCTAATTTAAAAGTTATTTTACTTATGATACGTTCAATTGGTGTTGTTGTATTAGTGTATGCAATATATATCTTCAAAACAAAGCAACACATGTCTGTGTAGATCATGGACGACATTAATGTTTTGTACACTAACTTAGCAAGTTATTGAAAAGCAGGGACGCTTTGGATTTAAGTTATGAAAAGCAGTGAAGCATTCCACGCCACTTTGGTTAAATACTTTGCTGTACGCTGTGCAACCCTGATAATACTGTTTTGTACCCTGTGCAATAAAGATTTTTCTCAGTGTTGTTTGTTGATAATAAGAAATATTAACATTTGAAGCAAGAATTTGATCTCGTCTTACATCTGTTCGCTTTAATGATTCATTCTTCTTCGTGGAAGTGATTATATTCATCGCCACAGATCTGCTCCTGATTGTTACAGAGTGACATCTACAAATTCCATTTTTATGAGTGGGGGTGTTATGCACTAGTAGGGTCTAAAAATATACATTGACTTCCGATGAGTCATGATAAGTTCACAAAGTGTCACATTTTTAGATCTAAATGGTATGTCTCAAATGCTCTATTGAAAATATATTTAAAATTCGACGACCGACTCAAAAGTACGAGGTTATTCCTTGAGCAGTAGCATCGCTTGCCCGACTTAAACCCTCCAGATTACCTGTACTTGCGGTCTCAACTGACATAGTGTCGGAGGTTGTGTTCTACAAGGCCGTTCAGATAACACCAAAGGTAAAAGTCTGGAGGCCTTAACTCAGTGTGGCTACCAAACCCCATTCTCTTGAGTCAATCTTCGAATTTGGAATATATCTTCGAAAGAGCATAACAGTCAAACCAGTTGACCTACAAACTGAAAAACTTCGTGAACTCATCATTACTCATCTGTAGTTAAGGTTGTCTAAATATGAAATAATTCGCTGAACACTTGTAGGAGCTAGTAGCATTTTGAAGGGTGGTGCCACCCTGTAGGAAGACATGGGCAACCGCGTGAATGCAGTCTGTGCAGTGGGCTTTTTTACACCCCCGGTATAGGGGTGTGCATAGGATTCGGTCGATGTGTTTGTTTGTGTGTTTGTGTGTTTGTGTTCGCATATAGGTCTCAAGAATGAACGGACCGATCGTCACCAAACTTGGTGAACAGGTTCTATACATTCCTGAGACGGTCCTTACAAAAATTGGGACCAGTCAAACACACGGTTATGGAGTTATTGGTGGATTAAGATTCTACAAGGACTTATAGAGGGACATATTAATGGTCAAAGGGAAATAACCTTCTCAGTTGGTGGCAGTGAGAATGGTAAGGACGGGGGTGTTTTTCCTACCTCGGAGGAATTTTTTTAACTTGTTTCTGAATAATCTTTTTACATCAAACCTCTGTCAATCTGCAAAATCAGTTAAAACAAATTCCTGCTTTGTACCCGAAACAGCTAGGCTGGTCATTGTATAGAACAATTGCTATTTGTAATGGTGGTCAAAAATATATATGACATTAATGTATTGATCCATTTTACTGAGAATTCCTTTTATTTTTAGTCATTGAACCAACATAAACGTGCAATCGTTCGTAGTCTGGGCTAGCCGCCTAAATATGAGTTTAAGGAACGAATGTGACACGACTCAAAGAAAGAATGTCCATGTTCAGTGGATACATTATTATTTTGAGCCCAAGTCCAAGGACAATCTCATTCCTCGTCGAAGCCTAGGAAAATCTGTGATGGTGTTTATGGATCGTGTACGCACGAAGGAAGGTAATCCTTTTAATATGTTATTCTGAATACGGTCATAGTCGGTATGCACCTCATAAGCTGATCTCAATAAGACACGTCCACCTATTATTAATAGATTTTTGTTTTCAACTTGACGGGCACATATTATATATCAAAATCGTTTTGTTTTATTTCACGTTTGTATTTTACCCTTTTAAACTGCTATTCCTATTGCAAATGATACCTAGAGAACTTCTACGAAATACACTCAGCACAAAACCTGAACTTGGGAATAGGACAAAATATATGTTGGTTCAATTGTATCTTTTTATCAATTAATGCAGCAAACAATTAAAACGAAGAATTTCATATATATATAAAACATACTTTTACGAAACACATTCAACAGAAAACGTAGCTGTTTTTCTTTGGGATAGGGCACATGATCTTTCGGTACCAGTGTATGATTTTATCCATGAACACGGCAAGCCATTTTAACAGAAAGCTGAATTGGTTTAGGTGGAGTTTTTTGCGATAGGGTGCGTAATCTCTGAGTTCCAGGGTATGTTTTTATCAACAATAACCACAATTACAAGGCACAATTACCTTCATAAGACATGCTTTTTTAAAATGAATGAACCGTTATATTCGATGAAAGGGCAATATATTGTTGGGTATCAGTGTATATTTGTGTCCATTAATACGACTAAAAGATCTGCAAGACTTTAAAAACGCTTAAAACTATGTCAAAGGTTTCCACAAAGCCAAATTATACACAATATCATTAATTAAAATAAGCACTTTTTATTGACATCAACTGCTAATAAAAGCATAGCCTTTCACATGGTATTTTGAAACAGTGAACATATTTGCTAATAACGTTGTATTAAGTCTCTATCTGCATTGCTTCCTCCATCCTGATTTTGTTTATTTTTGTTGGTTGTGTTTATGTTTATATTTTTGTTATTGTATTATGCATTATTATACTTCTATTCAAACGGATAAAACAACCGATTGTTGTACTGTTATTTCTCAGACATATATTTATATCTTTAATTTTGTTGCTCCTGCTGTCTTCATGCAAAGTACCGATGGAAAATAAAGGATAGTACAGTTTCAACAACTTGTTCTGTTCTATTGCTGTCCAGGGACTCTATGCTTGGTGACAGGCAACTTTGGTGTGTGGCAAACCTGTCTGTTGAATATGTGATATCGTTTTGGACACCGGGTAGCAATCGCAAAACAAACGTTCAATTTAAGTGTCGACAACCATCCAAATGTAAAAAAAGAAAAAGAAAATAGTGTGTGTATGTGTGTGTGCGTCTGTGTGGGTGGGGCTTTGTAGATATGCAGGCGTTTGTGCTTGTGTGTGTGTGTGGGTATGAGTGTGTGTGTGTGTGTGTGTGCGTATGTGTGTGTGTGTCTGTGTCGGTGTTGGTGTGTGTGTGTGTGTGAGTGTGTGTGCGTGCGGGCGTGCGGACATTTTATATAAACAGGGCTTGGTGTATTTTCTTTTTCTTTGTTTATTTCTCTACTTCCGTCTACTGTATGTTGGCTTTTCGCAGATTCGTAATAGGCTCGTGAATAATTAATTCAGAGAACATTGTGTTCGAGCACACCCACACTAACATTAGTTAGCCCATTTACTTTTCATTTTCAAATCCAAAAACAAAGAGACTACCAAAAAATAAAAATAATAAAAAAATAAAAAATATTAACGGTTGCCCATGAAATGGCCGTTATCTGACCAGTTTCTAGGTGATAATACCTTGAAAAGTAGTCAAGTATTTCGTTTTTTTAAAAACACCACTTCAGTTAAGCTCGTGTGACCAAAAAAAGTTAAGGGGTGAAAGAGAGAGATGATGATGATGATGATGATGATGATGATGATGATGATGATGATGATGATGATGATGATGATGATAAAGATGGGACTTTATTTGTTAAAGTATAGACGATAAAGGCTAAGCTTTTTCTTTCGATTAGTCCTTACATCCAATACAACATTATAATAAATTTTAATCAAGTAGAACATAAGGACACATAAGCAAACAAACGAACAAACAAAGCCTGTTCAATGGTCCATATTAGGCGCCCAGGCTCATAATAATTATGGACCATTTGTGAATGTTTCTGTATCTAATTTTTGCTGAATGTCTATCAAAGTTAATTCACTCTAATTTGGCCTAACGGGTAACCTAAGAGAGAAGGTCTACCAAACACAAAATAAAACGTCTTCACAAGAAAACAAGCTAGTTATCAGCAAGAAACAAAAAGTGGTCCTTATTAAGACAACCTTTCCTTATGTGTGTGGGTGTCAGTGGGGGGTAAGTAGTGTGAGTGTGTGTGTGTGTGTGTGTGTGTGTGTGTGTGTGTGTGCGTGTGTATGTGTGTGTGTGTGTGTTTGTGTGTGTGTGTGTGTGTGTGTATGCGTGTGTCTGTGCGTGTCTGTGTGAGTATGTGTGTGTATGTGTCTGTGTGTGTATTTCTGTCTGAAACTGTCCGTCTGTGTTTCTGCGTAGGTGTGTCTGTGTGCCCGTGCCTGTAACTGTGTTTTTGTGTACGTTTATGATGAAACCCCGAAACAGACAAACGAACAGAAAATGAGACATACTATTAAAATACCTTTGCTGCACAAGGCTGAGTTCGCTAACAACGTCCAGGGCACACACTCTGCTCTTCCAGGTCTTCTTTTTGTTCAAAGGCTGAAACTGCTACGATTTTTGACGTGTATGACCGTTTTTACGCCGCCATTCAGGTAGTCATATACCGCTTTCTGGGAGACCGGCGTGTTATGCACTAGGCCACTGCGCCCGCCTACTCTTCGAGGTCAAATGCGTTGTGTCCGGAAATCCAAAGGTTCTCCTTACATCAAGTGTTGGATAATATTCATGAACAGACGATGTTTGGAACTAACTCGGGTCGGGTTTGCACGCGTTGTGAAGGAGTAAACACTCTTACTTTTACCGAGTCAAAATATTCCACTTGACATCATAGGCCAGACACTAGCGAGGGGTGTGTATAATTATATAAAACACGTGGACAAGAAGCACGTGTACAAAGATTGCCTCACTGAAAGCAAGAGTACTCACTTTTTCACAATCCATTCAAACCCAACAGAGTTGTGTCCGAAATTTGTCCATAAACGCCAGCTGTTGCTAGATTTCATACTTTGGAGACGGAGAAAAAAGTGGCAATGTGTTAAAAAGTAGATCAAACAGTAGTGAAAGGAAATAACGAATTACTCATTCCGTAAACTTTATTTTCATTTCAAGGGGCATAACTACACAGCGATAAGTGCTTCCTATTGCGTGAACCTTATTTTCATGTCCAAGGGACATTACTACATCGCGGATTATCTACGAACAGTACATTTGAGACAATATTCTTACATTTTACAAAGTAGAGTAGTTTTCTGCAAACAAACGAGTCATTATTCACACATACTTCGTATTAAAGGAGGAACCATTGTGGTCAGCCATGTTTATTTGAAGGTCGCCATTGCTGCATTGATCGGAAGCGAAACGAAACTGGTTCTACGCAGACGACTTTTCGTCTCCATTTCCGGACTATTCAATAAAACATTTTTTTCATCCTGACTCCAAAATATTGTTATAAGAAACGTTCACAAGGGGGAAATGTGTGTCTTAACGCGTTCAACAGATTGCTATAGGAGTTCTAGTCTAATTAAATTTGCAAGTATTAAATTGCGTCTGTCTGCGTGTCTGTATCTCTTTGTCTCTCTACCTCTCTGTCTCTGTCTTTATGTGTGTATAAGTGTG
>NW_027126265.1:5000-10000 GCF_037325665.1 Littorina saxatilis | reverse complement strand
GCAATTTATATCGCGCACATATTAAAGGCGCAGGGATTTATTTATGCCGTGTGAGATGGATTTTTTTTTACACAATTACATCACGCATTCACATCGGCCAGCAGATCGCAGCCATTTCGGCGCATATCCTACTTTTCACGGCCTATTATTCCAAGTCACACGGGTATTTTGGTGGACATTTTTATCTATGCCTATACAATTTTGCCAGGAAAGACCCTTTTGTCAATCGTGGGATCTTTAACGTGCACACCCCAATGTAGTGTACACGAAGGGACCTCGTTTTTACGTCTCATCCGAAAGACTAGCACTTGAACCCACCACCTAGGTTAGGAAAGAGGGGAGAAAATTGCTAACGCCCTGACCCAGGGTCGAACTCGCAACCTCTCGCTTCCGAGCGCAAGTGCGTTACCACTCGGCCACCCAGTCCACAGTTCAGAGTTCGGTGGGTTATAGAAACACGAAAATACCCAGCATGCTTCCTCCGAAAGCAGCGTATGGCTTCCAAAATGGTGGAGTAGAAACAGTCATACACGTAAAAGCGGTTGGAGTTTCAGCCCATGAACGAACAAAGTCGCGTGAGGCGAAATTACTACATTTAGTGAAGCTGTCGAACACACGGAATGAAACTGAACGCACAGTATTTTTTCCCCAAGACAGTACAGCTTCGTCAATCCACAGGCGGAAGGTATCGTCTCCTGGACTACTACTATTACAGAAAGACTACAAGGACTGGTATGTCACTCACCTTCGAGTCTTAAGAATTCTGTGTTCTTGGGGTCGCTTCCTGGGGGAAAATATTGTTCAAGACGGTTTGCCTCTTCCTACAGTAAGGTCAAATAAATACAGTTGAATGATTGTTTGAACTATTATGTGCCTTTAGTTTTCAGCTTCCGTCCGCTGCAGGTTGTTTTTAACCATCATTTGGACGAATGCGAGCCGTTAATCCACTTGGGGACAAATCATATATCCGCACCGAATATGCATACCAGCGCTCATTGGTTAATAACAGGATATTCGATGATTATTTTCCCGTGGGTAGCTTCCCTTTGCTGCACAATATTTACATATGTTTTAGACCAATGAGCGCTGGTATGCATATTCGGTGCGGATACATGATTTGGGCTCGCAAACGAAGATTCGTCCAAATGATGGTTAAAAACAACCTGCAGCGGACGGAAGCTGAAAACTAAAGGCACATAATAGTTCAAACAATCATTCAACTGTATTTATTTGACCTTACACAGACTGTAGGAAGAGGCAAACCGTCTTGAACAATATTTTTCCCCAGGAAGCGACTCCAAGAACACAGAAGACTCGAAGGTGAGTGACATACCTTGTAGTCTTTCTGTGATACACTTGTCACAAAAAGTCAAGGAACAACTGACATATTCACATGGAAAAAGCAAACAGCAATATCTTCATAACCCGAAAAACGAAATCAACCAAACTTGGCTAATGCACTGACAACAACTCGCAAATTGTCTAGACAGCATCATTGGCCGCATGTGATGCACGGACGCGGTGCTAGGCAGGCGGAAAGTGCAGGCCCTCCACGTCAAAAATGCGCCTAAATTCACTGGCTCAGCAGAATGAACATTGGTACTGAACATCGGAACTGATCATGGCACGTGCTAGGCGGACGTCTGGGCTGTGAAACTCACCGCACTGAAAGCCTTTATAAGCCAGCGTTTCACAGCTATGGTCCATTCCAACACCATGGTCCAGAGACGATCGCTGCCAGATGTCGACAAAGGACGAGCCCTTGCCTGGCTTCAGGGCGGCGCCACCTACTGAGCTGTTGCCCACCGACTTGGGGTGTCTCCATCGGTTGTCTGGGGGCTACAAGAACGCTGGAGAGCGACTGAACGGGTCCAGGACAGGCCAAGATCTGGGAGACCAAAAAAGACTGATGCAAGGGCTGATCGTTACATCGTCCGCCAGGCTCTGACGTCACGCACCATCACTGCAGAGCGCATCAGGGGGCAGCTAAGGGTGGCTACCAACATTCAAGTCAGCACGCAGACCATCAGGAACCGTCTCCACAACGTGCGGCTCCGTTCCAGAGTACCAGCCAAGAAGCCCAAGCTGACTCCAGTCCACAAACGAGCCCGCCGAGACTGGTCTGCTCGTCATTCGAGATGGACACGTCATCAATGGGCCACTGTTCTCTTCAGCGACGAAAGCAGGTTTAATCTGATGCATCCGGACAAGCGGCTGTCCGTATGGCGACGAGAAGGCAAACGGTTTAACCAGGACTGTGTCCAGGAGGTCCTCGCGTATGGTGGAGGCTCCATGATGGTATGGGGAGGCTTCTCTGCCAACCATAAGACCCCCCTGTACCACATCCAGGGGAATCTGACCGGGGCACGCTACAGGGACGAGATCCTGGGTCCGATTGTCATCCCTTTCCTGCAACAGCTGGGACCCCAGGCCACTTTGCAGGACGACAACGCCACACCGCATCGCGCCAGGGTGGTTGGGGCCTTCCTGCAGCAGCAGGGAGTTCACAGAATGGAATGGCCAGCCTGCAGCCCAGACTTAAACCCAATCGAAAATGTCTGGGATCATCTTGACAGGCAGCTGCGAGACAATCACCCTCCCCCAAACACCCTTCAGGACCTGCTGGCATACCTCCAACATGAATGGCAAAACCTGGACCAGCAGCTCCTCAGAGGACATGTGCAGTCCATGCGTCGACGCTGCAACGAATGCTTGGCCCGGCGGGGTGCCCATACCCATTACTGACATTGTTTTGTTGACATGAGACAGTTGTGACTTTTGAAATTCAACACGCTTGCAGTGAACTGAGTTTAACTCATCATTCCGTTATTGGATAGCAATGAAATTTGCCACATTCAATGTGTGGCCCAGAAGGTGTACTTTGGTGTAAACGATTAATAAATTGGTGAAATCGTTTCGGAGATATGACTTTTTGAATTTTTGTTCCTTGACTTTTTGTGACTAGTGTAGTAGTAGTCCAGTGGACGATACCTTCCGCCTGTGGTCAATCCCCGCGTGAAGGAAGTCGCTCACCTTCCACGTGCAAAACGTAGTGATATTGACACGCCAGATTAGCGCGGTGGCGTATTGTGCTAAGCAGGAAAGCGCGCTTTTCTGTATTCTTGTTAACTTTCTGAGCTTGTTTTGAATACAACCTATCATATCTATATGTTTTTGGAATCAGGAAATGATCACGAATAAGATGACATCATTTTTGGATCGATTTCTTAAATTTTTATCGTAAGACTAATTAATCTATTTTCGTTAATTGTGATCACATTTTAAGAGTAAACATGACATGTGTATATATTTTTAGATTCAGTATGTGATGAAGAATACGATGCAATCAATTTTAAATCTGTTTGCGAAAAATCGATTTTAATAACAACTTTAATGAGCAAACTCATTAATTAAATTTAAGCCTCCAAGCTGAAATGCAATACCAAAGTCCGGGCTTTGTCGAAGATTACTTGACCAAAATGTCAACCAATTTGGTTGAAAAATGAGAGCGTGACAGTGCCGCCTCAACTTTCACGAAAAGCCGGATATGACGTCATCAAAGACATGTATCAAACAAATGAAAAAAACATCTGGAGATACCATACTCAGGATCTCTCATGTCAAGTTTCATGAAGATCGGTCCAGTAGTTTTCTCTGAATCGCTCTACACACACACACACACATACACCACGACCCTCGTCTCGATACCCCCCTCTACGTTAAAACATTTAGTAAAAAACTTGACTAAATGTAAAAAGCACGGATTGTGTAGATCTTATCGTTTGCCCGACTGTCTAGTGTTACAGATAAACATAAAACAAATCACCAAACCGTACCTGTTCGTGATTAATCAGTGTGTGCAGGCGTGTTCGCATTAAATATAAGTAAATATGGTTCATATATATATATATTGTTTTTCAGGTCAGTCATATCCGTTTCGAACCTCATCTGACGCAAGACATTAATTAACCCACATGTAAAAACAGACATTTTGCGACGTAGGAAAAGGGGGGGGGGGGTGGGGGGGGGGGGGGGGGGGAGGCCGATCGAGCCTCTCTCCTTTTCGTGCTTTCTAAAACCTTTTGTGTTCCGATCATCATATTGTCTTTGTCTGTCTGTCTGTCTGTCTGTCTGTCTGTCTGTCTGTCTGTCTGTCTGTTCGTCTCTCTCTCTCTCTCTCTCTCTCTCTCTCTCTCTCTCTCTCTCTCTCTCTCTCTCTTTCTCTCTATCTTGTCTCTCTCTGTAATCTCCTCCCTCCTCTTTCTGTCTGTCCGTATGTCTGGCTGGCCCTCTCTCCCTCTCTCTATTTACCTGTATGTCTCTCTGTCCGTCTTACTGTCTATCCGTCACTCATCTCTCTCTCTCTCTCTCTCTCTCTCTCTCTCTCTCTCTCTCTCTCTCTCTCTCTCTCTCTCTCTCCCTCTCTCTCTCTCTCTCTCTCTCTCTCTCTCTCTCTCTCTCTCTCTCTCTCTCTCTCTCTCTCTCTCTCTCTCTCTCTCTCCTGGCGCCGAAGTTTGGGGGGTTGAAGCAGACCATACACCTATAGAGAGAGTTCATTTATTCGCACTAAAACGTTTTTTGAATACGAGTATGAGAACACCAAATGCTATGGTCTATGGAGAAACGGGAAGGTACCCCTTGTTTATAAACAGCTTTGTTAAATGCATTCGTTTTTGGCTACGTATATTGAGGATGCCACATCATCGCCTTCCGAGCAAGGCGTATAAAATGCTGAAATATCTCCATGAAAAAATAAGAGAACATGGGCCTCCTCGATCTGTTACACTCTGTACATGTACGGTTTTGATGAAGTATGGGGAAACCAAGATGTTGGCGATGAGAGGGCGTTCCTAACAGCATTTAAAAAAACACTTATTTCATCCTATAAGCAAACCTGGCTTGAAAATGTAAAAGGAAGTGAACGTTTCTCTCTGTACGGAACCTTCAAATCAACCCTAACATTATCCAACTATTTAATTGATTTGAAACATAGAAAACAC
>NW_027126264.1:7500-16315 GCF_037325665.1 Littorina saxatilis | reverse complement strand
AAATTTCATAAAGATCGGTTCAGTAGTTTGGTCTGAATCGCTCTACACACACACATGCACACGCACACAGCAACAACTTGCTGAATTTGTATACAACTGCATGATTATACGCAATAATGACATAACTACAGCTACATAACAATGTTGTAATCACTGCTCCATGGACGATATTTCTTCTTGTCTTTACAAATATCCACTTCGTGTCTGATAAACCCTTTACTGTGTTTTTATGACAATTAAATGAGTTCTGAGTTCTGAGTTCACACACACACACACACACACACACCACGACACTCGTCTCGATTCCCCCTCTATGTTAAAACATTTAGTCAAAACTTGACTAAATGTAAAGAGACAGTATGTATTGCATCTAAACACGAGCTAAGTAAAACATTATCAGAAAAGGTAGAGCAAGAGAAATCCCAAAACTCAAATTCGAGTCACTGCAGTTCGTACTGTACAAGTTGAGAAAGTTGCAAGTCCAGTCAGTAGCCACCATCTCGGACGGATGTTTCGGGGAGGGGGGGGGGGGGGAGTAGAACAAAGGCCTATCTGTGGTCCGTTGCCGCTTCGAATTCCTTACAGGTCCCACACACATGGGAAAACGATTAACTCGGCCAGTACCCCAGCAAAAGTGGAAAGGAATATAGAAGAAAACTAAAATCTGACCGCGCTAAATAGTCAGCTGAGAATGACCTACTTTCTCTGCTCAACGCACGGGCAATGCAGTCTCTCGTGTACACTGTACTGTGCCAAGGCTCATAATTATAGAGAAAATAAGAGATACCCCCAAAAATGTTTGTGCACTGCACTTTTTTTCACATTTATAAACTGATGATCAGTGTGTGTGTGTTCAGTTGTGTGTGCGTGTGTGTGTGTCAGTTCAAGGGGTGTGTATGTGTGTCACTGTGTACCTGTGTGTGTGTGTGTGTGTGTGTGTGACGGTCAGTCAGTGTCAGTCACAGTGTGTGTGTGTGTGTGTGTGTGCATGTGACGGTGTGTGCATGTGTGTGTGTGCCGTGTGCAGTGACAGTGTGAATGTGTGTGACGGTGTGTGTGTCAGTGTATGATGTATGTGCAGTGTGTGTGTGTGTGTGTGCGTGTGTGTGTGTGTGTGTGTGTGTGTGTGTGTGTGTGTGACCGTGCTGAGAGAGAAACTAGAGAACAAGAACAAGAACAAGAACAAGAACAATTCTTTATTTTACGAGGGTAATAGAGTAAGCAGTGATCTGCTTTTTTACATCTGGCCCTCGCCCTAAAGAGGGACTAGTCTAAAATTGCTAAAGAATAAGCAAGTAAAGAAAACAAACTACTGCTACATGATTATAATAGAAATGAAAGTAAGAACATATCATCAATTTACATACAATACATTGCTTAAATGAAAAATGCAGAGAGAGGGAGCCGATAATCGTCTGATTCTGCAGGTTCGGCACCAGGCTGATGAAAACGCAGAATAATCCATCAAAACAACACTCTAACATCAAGTTTTAGAAACCAGAAAAACTTATCGTAACTCCACAGGTTTCGTGGTGTTTTGCGCACTGCTGAAACGCGTTTAACACGACGTGAATCGCCGTGCGTTAATGTAGCGAAAACGTCCAAAACGCAGACACCAAAACTCGATGTTTTACTGTGTTTTGCACCGCGCTAAAATCCCAGGGATTTTATTGCGTTACGGCAGTTTTTCTAACTTGATGTGAATCGCACAGGTATAATGCCACAAAATTCAGTTGATTAACTTCATGTTTCATGTTATATGCCACGTTATAGTGCCAAAACGTGACTTTTCGCCCAGTGGAACTGTACCCACGGAATACGCGCGATATAAGCCTCATATTGATTGATTGATACTGTCATTAATACTGTATGCTTGTTTTTCTTTCCAGGCGGTATCGGTATGTAGCTTACCGCATGCTTGTGCGGTGGGTCTGGAAATGGCTGGGGAGAGACATCAGGGTCACCTTACCAGCTTGTGCGGTTGCAAGAATTAGAGAACAGTTTCCTAGTGCAGATGGGCAGTACGTGGGTTATAGGGACCCAGAGTAATATTACATTATATGACAGCATCAGCCCATTATTTTTTGCATCCTTATGTGTTCCAATTTTATTGATAATACATTGTCATTGTGATTAAATATTATTATTACATTGACGAGAAAATAAATATTATTATTACATTGACGAGAAAACTATTTTGATGTGTGTTTGTAGTTGGTTCAGCTTGTGCCACACATTGATTTGAAAAAGTGTGTTTATATATTTATATTTAAGATACAGAAGTGCAACAGTAAAATCATGTAGTTTGTAACATGCATAGTGTAGTTGGTATATTTTTGTGTGCAAGGAGCATGGGGGTGGGTGGGGAGTGTTCACAGCTTTTTATGATTTTCAAATGTGTATACGAATTTAACTAATAAAAACAAGTTAATACTGCCATTGTCACATCCACCTTTGTTTTTGTGTCACCATGAGATAGCGAAAGCGGTCAGATATATTTCACATGTGGATTGTGTGGTGGTGTCTCACCTCACTCATACCTCAAAGTCATTGAAACAAGTAGTTATAAGTTATCACTTGCAGAGTCAGGTCTGCTCTTTTTTAAACTGTTTTGTCAACATAACAACAAATTCTACGGTACACAACTTACTTTTCCAATAAACTCAACAACTTACTCTTTTCTCCAAGTTAAATTTACTTTCCATCCTGTCAAGTAAACAATAACCAACACATAAACATTCACAGGCACATTCACCCGGCTCTCAGATAACGAAAAGCACAATCATTAGTCCACAAAGCTAAGTGTAGCTAACAGCTAATTTACCACTGAAAGTCAGTTCTTGTAAAGACTTGCTCAAAGTACACACACATTAAGCATTCAAGTATTGATCATAGTATGTCACAAATTTGACATTATTCGAGCACACACACACTTAGCAAAATAATTCACACCTGAATGTATTTATTTAAAACGAAAATACTAAAAAGAATTAGTGATTTACCAACAAAATAAATAAATTAAAAAAATATAATAATAATGCGACAAATAGAACACAAACACAGCTCGGTAGCGGGACGGGTCAAGCTGACACTGACCGTACCAGTGGGCACTGCCAGCCGTGTTGTTTACAAACCCAAACACAGGGCGATAGCTGGACGGGTCAAGCTGACACTGACCGATATTTATGTGAAAACACGCACCGCGCTTCATCTGTGTGTTTCGCGTGCGACATCCCCGATGGATGGTTGGGACTGAACCAGGCTTTAGAGTCCTTATTGTTTTAATTCCGAAACTTCTCACCAATGCCTCACGTGGAGGGTAGCAGTCACCTTCGAAATGTTCATGGCAAATCGCAGACGACGAAGTCGGTGTCCCATACTAAGATACTTTGGGCCAAAGTTTACTCTTTTCTCTTGCACGAACTGACTGACTGGGTTTTTTTTCCGGGAAGCGGTGCAAGGTGTAGCCATCGGCTTGTTTATTTGTGCATCGCCCAACCGCACAATATAGGCCATTGGAAGTTTTTCTTCGTTTTGGTTCAGAACTAACACTATCCGAGATATGCGCCGCCATTGTTGACTACATATTCTGACGTCACGAGGCAAATGATCACGTGGGCGCGGTTTTCACAGGTGCAAAAGGTTATCCGAAGTAGATTTTATTCAATATAAAAAAAGAAGCATTTTTCGGAAAAATGATTTTCGGCATGCGACTTCACTTAGTATGTAGATGTTTTGTGCAAAGTTTCATTTTTCAATGTGGATGACCTTTAATGCTTCATTAAAACCACAACGCTTCTTATCAAAAGGACAATCACAAAACGGTATCAAAAGTCAAGAAAGGTTACTATTATGGAACTTTTCATGTTGGACAAAACGAACACTCATTACGTCGAACTAATGGTCTTTGCAGTGGACAAAATACAAATAATTCTGAAATCATATCTAACTTTTCGTCGATTCGACTTTTATCGCTAACAATGATGCAGCAAGTTAATCATTCTTGAATCAGGTTCGTTAGGAAAGTGGCGTTTGCAAACCCGTGTAGTGTGTCAGCAGATAACATTCCACATCCTGCTTTATCTCATCGAGATCTGGCGAAAATCCAATGTTGCAACCATTTTTGTCCCGAGGCTACGTCCACAGTGTTCTAGTTTTATTGTTTTTCTCTGGTAAAGCAAACCACATCTGGGCATTGTTTGCTCCGGAAATCGGCGAAATTCCGTGCTCGGACCATTATTTTTGCATGCATCCTCTTCAGTAAAGTTAATCACATTCATGCTTTATCCGTACAGGTTATTGTTATGGTATATGGTTTGACCAACGTTTCCAAACTATCACGGCGTCTATTTTTCTGTACGGCATAATTCAACTCCAATTAATAGATGATTGTGTGTTGTATACTAAGAACAGGATGTGTGTGTGTGTGTGTGTGTGTGTGTGTGTGTGTGTGTGTGTGTGTGTGTGTGTGTCAGCGTGTATATATGTGTGTGTGTGTGTGTGTGTGTGTGTGTGTGTGTGTGTGTGTGTGTGTGTGTGTGTGTGTGTGTGTGTGTGTGTGTGGAATGATCTGTGTTTTTTATATTGTGTGATTGGAAATGTTTACTGTATGATCTGAACGTGTGATGTTGCGTAATTTGCATTATCTCTGATCACAGTCACTTCGTTGTTTAGATTTCTGATCAATGTGTTTAGTATCAATATAACTCTAGAATGTGATCTCTCTTTAGTTGGCTTTATCAAATAGTAGGCTTATGTATGAGTTTGTGACAACTGGCGATCCTTGACAGTGTGTGTGTGTGTGTGTGTGTGTGTGTGTGTGTGTGTGTGTGTGTGTGTGTGTGTGTGTGTGTGTGTGTGTGTGTGTGTGTGTGTGTGTGTGTGTGTGTGTGTGTCTGTGTCTGTGTCTGTCTCTGTATATGTCTCTGTCTCTGTCTGTCTGTCTGCCTGTCTGTCTGTCTGTATGTCAGTGTCTATATGTGTCTTTGTGTGTATGTATGTGTGTCTGTGAACTTTTTATATCAACATATATGGAGAGAGAGTCTACCATAGAACAGACAGGCAGAGCAAAGGTTTACTTAAGACCAGTAACAAATGACGAGGTCAGGTCAACCTATGTCAGACGCTGATACGCACTTATCTCACATTGTCAACAAAGTCGCTCTTGCAGGATTCTCGCTGACAAAACAAAGCTCTTGTGCCGCATTGGGCAAAGATTGTGGAGGTTTCGGGAAACGACCGAAAACTATTAGTACTTACCTAGACAAAGATGACATTATTTTTCTCGTCCCAGCCTGTCGGTTCAAGATCCTGTGTGTGATGTAGCATCGTCCCTTGGGCGACTGTTCTAGGGTAAGGTGAGGGGTAGGTGTGGGGGAGGGGGGCCGTTCAGATTGGGTCTTGCACTGGCAGTCTCAGACAAAACAATGACCTCATCTTTCTCTGGGTACCGTATTCAATATTCGTTCGTTCTCCCCGCCAACTCTGTATTACTGTTTGATCAAACAGAAACTATGCTTTTCCGATAATGAGAGTTAATGGTCGTCAAAGACGTTAGCTCGTGATCCCAGCGTGCGACAGACATTTAAATACCCTGACATACGTGAGGGAGACCACTCATGAGATAACAATATTGGTCAAACCACACGTGTGTATATCATGTAAATGAGGTCATGTCAAGCTAGTCTGGCAGGGACCTGCTTTTCGACTGCTTATGATGCCAGAGTCACCGAGACAAACGTCATTATGGAAACATGAAAGCTGGCTGAATGCACGTAATTCGACCAATTCATTTACTCAGGTTAGTCAATGAGACGAGGGAGCCTTTTAAATCACTATTGTAAAGTCTAAAAACCTGCAAGAATTTGATACCGGCAGTTATATGGTACAGAGCTTTTTCTTCTTCTTCTTCTTCTTCAGCGTTCCAGAATTGTCTGGTTACGTGTGAGCTCGTTTGCCCATTTGGGTTCCCCAAACTATACTCTTAGAGCATAGTCAGCTCACTCCGCTTTCGTTGAGTAGGCATGCTGGGTATTTTCGTGTTTCCATAACCCACCGAACTCCGACATGGATTAAAGGATCTTTTCCGTGCGCACTTGGTCTTGTGCTTGCGTGTACACACGAAGGGGGTTAAGTCACTAGCAGGTCTGCACATAAGTTGACCTGGGAGATCGAAAAAATCTCCACTCTTAACCCACCAGGCGGCAGCGACCGGGATTCGAACTCACGACCTCCCGATTAGGAGGCCGACGTCTTACCACCACGCCACTGCGCCCGTCGGTACAGAGCAAAATTGAGGAAGTGGCTGTGTCCAGTTGTTTTTTTTATTTTTTTTTATGTTAAACCTCAGTTGTATACAGACTGCTTCAACCATACCTTTTTTTCTCTTTTTTTTTCATTGTTAGGTCGGGAGCATCCTTCATCAATGGTCTTTTCTGTGTTCGGTATTATTTTGCTGATTGAGTATACAGCTTACATGAAAGATGTAATGTTCAAGAACGACTAGGGCTTAACACAGTTGTTGTTGTTGTTGTTGTTGTTGTTGTTGTTGTTGTTGTTGTTGTTGTTGTTGTTGTTGTTGTTGTTGTTGTTGTTGTTGTTGTTGTTGTTGTTGTTGTTGTTGTTGTTGTTGTCGTCGTCGTTGTTGTTGTTGTTGTTGTTGTTGTTGTTGTTGTTGTTCCTTTCTTACATTGTATCATTTTCCCCCTTTTATTCTTTGTCGGGTGCGACTAGCATCTTCTGTAATTTCCCTCTGTATCAAAAGACATAATTGTCTGTTGCTTTCTTTAGCTCAGCAATGTCTTCCTTCAAAAACAACTTTTGGCAGACTTTCATATTTTAAATGTGCTATAAAAGTTACTCTTTCCTGGTGAAATTGTTTGCAATCAACAAATTGAGAACATCAAGGTAACTCACAAATCTAATTTTGCTAATCAGCGCAACAACTATGTTTAAAGATTGCATGCAGATTTCTATATTTAAGCCACCCCTTGTGTTTCTAGTGGTTATGTTTGAAGGCACCTGAGAAAAAAAGGAATATTGGAATGTTTTGACAAAATGAGTTTTCCTTGCCACGACCCAGACCAAAGAGATGCCAATCGTAACACACAAATAACATATTTATTCTATCTTTTTTACTTCAGAAATGTGAAACTTCAAAATGCATAGGGGCATAGCACCCATGTTTTTTTTAAATCAACTCAGAAAGTACGGGTTTTTCAGAAACAGTGAACCAGGGTGCAGAGGTGTGAGAACAATAACCTGATCAATGTCTGTAATTCGCAAAAACCCTTTTAGTACCGGTATGTAGATAGATTATTAGTATGTAGATAGATTTTAAGTATGTAGATAGATTTTTAGTATGTAGATAGAATTTTAGATTTTTAGTATGTACATCGCAAAAACTCAGATTTTTAGTATGTAAATAGATTTCTTCAAAACAAAACTCAAAATGTAAACATCAGTAAATTGTTCACCTACCGATGGTTTTAAGCACATGATTTATTTCCCTTTTTCTCAAATGCTGTCAAATACGCACGTCTCTCTTGCCTGAAGAGAGACCGGCACGGTTGGCCTAGTGGTAAGGCGTCCGCCCCGTGATCGGGAGGTCGTGGGTTCGAACCCCGGCCAGGTCCTACCTAAGACTTTAAAATTGGCAATCTAGTGGCTGCTCCGCCTGGCGTCTGGCATTATGGGGTTAGTGCTAGGACTGGTTGGTCCGGTGTCAGAATAATGTGACTGGGTGAGACATGAAGCCTGTGCTGCGACTTCTGTCTTGTGTGTGGCGCAGTTAAATGTCAAAGCAGCACCGCCCTGATATGCCCCTTCGTGGTCGGCTGGGCGTAAACAAACAAACAAATCTTGCCCGAAGAACCTAGTAACCTAGTCGTACTTTGAACTTACTGCACTCTGGTTTTAACAAAAAGATAACGACCAAAACCTGGAAATAAGACACAGCAGAACACACTGGTGTTGAGTGCACAGCAGCGTGCGCCATTAGTCCACGTCTGTTTCCAATTCTCCCATTTTCTCCCTCCTGCGACTTAGCAAAACGTCTGTGTCTTTATTCTTGGCACTCAAAATTGCTGACACAAATTAGCCATAACAACTCGGAGTCCCTTCTACGCTCAGCATGCGTGACTTAACGAGTTAATATTATTTCCAAAGGATATAAGTGGGGCTAGAAGTTGGAGTCAATTTGTTGAAGCACAACAAAACATTACCATCCAAAAATGCTGCATGAGACGAAAATAATCGGTAAAGCAAGAAACAGGAAAACATGGTCTGGTGCAGGGTTGGGTGGAAGGGGTGAAGAAAACAACCGTTTTTACCTGCCAAATGCAGGTATTTGTTGGTACAGAAATGAAAGAAAACAACCGTTTTTACCTGCCAAATACAGGTATTTGTTGGTACAGAAATGAAAGAAAACAACCGTTTTTACCTGCCAAATACAGGTATTTGTTGGTACAGAAATGAAAGAAAACAACCGTTTTCACCTGCCAAATGCAGGTATTTGTTGGTACAGAAATGAAAGAAAACAACCGTTTTTACCTGCCAAATGCAGGTATTTGTTGGTACAGAAATGAAAGAAAACAACCGTTTTTACCTGCCAAATGCAGGTATTTGTTGGTACAGAAATGAAAGAAAACAACCGTTTTTACCTGCCAAATGCAGGTATTTGTTGGTACAGAAATGAAAGAAAACAACCGTTTTTACCTGCCAAATGCAGGTATTTGTTGGTACAGAAATGAAAGAAAACAACCGTTTTCACCTGCCAAATGCAGGTCATTGTTGGTACATAAATGAAAGAAAACAA
>NW_027126264.1:0-2500 GCF_037325665.1 Littorina saxatilis | reverse complement strand
CTCTCTCTCTCTCTCTCTCTCTCTCTCTCTCTCTCTCTCTCTCTCTCTCTCTCTCTCTCTCTCTCTCTCTCTCTCTCTCTCTCTCTCTCTCTCTCTCTCTGTAACATTTCCGAATATGCTTTTGATTGAAATGTGAAAATGTCAAATGTTACAGATTCGAAATATCAAGTTGAAGATGAAAACGACTGAGAATCGTGCAGATAAAAGGGAAAACTTTATTCTATTTCTGGAAAGTTAATTCAACATTTTGGTGTCAAGCAGTGCTTTTCTCTGTCTGAAGTTTTACAGAAGGCTTTCGATTCAAAGTTGAAAATGCTCGATGTATTGGAAGCTTACACATTTGATTTATAAATGTAAAGGTGAGAACGACAAAGATAAAAGCGCTGATTTATCTTATTTCTTGAAAGTGTATCGAACATTCAGAAGTGAAGCAGTGCTTTGGTCTGTCTGAAATTTCAGAAACGCTTTTCCAAGATGAAAGTGCAGCAACAGATGTGTCTTGTCAAGTAAGTTACATGGAATACGACTAAGCGTCTGAAGATAACAGCCTGACAGCGCAGCATGTGGTTATTTCTGGAACTAAGTTGATGGAACATTCGGACTTCACTGTGTCTCCCTCTGTGAGAAGTTGAGAAATCGCTTTTGATCAAAGATGAAAGTGTCCAATGTGTAGGCAGATTTGTTCCACGAAGCGATGTTTCCACTTCTCCCAAGGAGATGCGTAAAGACAAGATTGATTTTTGCTTTAAGTCTCACTTGGATAGCAGGAAGAATAGTCAACGTGTGGGCGTTGGCGTCGTTAAGAAAATAATCCTTTCATGACCTTTGAAGACAGTCTCAAATCGCTTCCAGAGTTACACATTTGTGACCCTCCACCACGAAATGAGTCGCATGTCACCTTTGCATGATTTTCATATTTTTACATTTTCCTAAAGAGTTTTTTATGCGCTGTCCAGTGGTGAAACCCGTTTTAGAAAAGAGCGAAAACTGTTTGAGTTATAAGCCTGTGACTAAGGTGACCCTCACACCGTTACCAGACACTCCCCGGACTTATATTAAGCCTAGCGCAGAACCGCGCGAGGTGACATGCGACTCATTTCGTGGTGGAGGGTCACATATAGCACTGAGTTTTCGGCAAAAAGGCTTTGCGACGTCTACTTCAGGCTCCATTAGGGACCCCCTTAAGCGTTTTTGAACACTCAATTATTCAAATTGTACATGATGTGCGCGGGTTGTCTTTGTAGACGGTAAATTCTCAATGTACTCTGTCCAAACTTGCTTTGTACTACTTTTCGCCTCTAAACTTCCCGATTTGTTTTTATATGTTGTATACCCAAAACAGTATTGCTGGCGCGTTTTAAATACAGTACAGCAAATATACATTGGATTTCTAATTGTCAAAATCGGCAGAACACTTTTCCAAATTGGCGCCTCACAAAGTATCTGCTCAACTACTGTCTTAATATGAATTAACCTTCATCAAAATTGGTGTAGTTTGTCGTGCCTCTTAAATAGATTCGACATCCAACACTGCTGTTGCTTTCGTCTCACGCAGCATGAAGAGTACTCTGAAGAAGAAGCTGAGTCGAAGAGTACTCAACGTTCTGCTCAGAGACATGTCCTATGAACCGTTCAGGAACAGACGGATTGAAATAGGAGCAGACCATTCTTTAGCAACATGCAAGCAGAGTAAATCATCATGAAATTGGTTTCAGAAAGATCACGAGTGATACACATGGTCTTGACTTATACGGACTAACTAGATGTAGCCATGACATTTCACCCTAAAGCTGTCTTAAAATTAAAAACGAAGATTAATTTTCGCCCACGGAGATGGAGAAACCAACCCTGATGTTATTTTACTCTAACACGGCGAGTAGAATAACCACCGCGTGACATGTAAATACCGCCCACAAAGGAACCTTTTATGCCATTCACCCCACAGATTGACTTAACATGAAGATTAGCATCAAGCCTCACGGTATTTGATTTGGCAAACTCACGAGTGATATTAATGGCAGTGTATGCGCTATGAACTCTACAGGACCAGAATTCGTCTACAGCAGGCAGTGTTCGTGCCATTTTTCTTTTCACATTATAACAAACGCTCATCCAGCGACTCTGTTGCTGACCACGATTTCCTGGTATGGACGAAATCTAGTACTTCGCCGACTGTACCAGAATCAGTCCATAGTCGGCAATGTTCGTGACATTTTTCTTTTTACATTTTAACACACGCTCATTCAGTGACGCTGTTGATGACCACGATTTACTGGTATGGACGAAACCTAGTACATCTGGAGCTTTTTAATCAAGGTAATCTGCAAAGAGAAAGCTGCCAATATCATAATAGGAGAAATAAATGCTCAAACATAACAGCAAAAGAAGCTTTAAGAGATACCTAATTACTTCCCGTAGGTTACGTGCAACACCTCAGGGTTTTCCAGGCTTGTACGTGGGATAAGATCATCAAGAGCTTGTGCACAATGGGCATTTGTGG
>NW_027126263.1:0-35902 GCF_037325665.1 Littorina saxatilis | reverse complement strand
AATCTATGCATTTAAATAAAAGAGAGTGTCTGTCTGTGTGTGTGTGTGTCTGTGGTCGCCATACCTCTGAGATGGCAAGAGGCAGGAACAAGATAGTCAATCAATGAGTCTTATATCGCGCATATTCCGTGGGTACAGTTCTAGCCGCTCTGCAGTGATGCCGTGTGAGATGAAATTTTATACGGCCAGTAGATTGCAGCCATGCCGGCGCATATTTACCTTTCACGGCCTTATTCCAAGTCACACGGGTATGGTAGACAATTATTAACTGTGCCTAAGCAATTTTGCCAGGAAAGACCCTTTTGTCAATCGTGGGATCTTTAACGTGCACACCCAATGTAGTATACACGGGGGGTGGTTCGGACACCGAAGAGAGTCTGCACACAAAGTTGACTCTGTGAAATAAATTTCCGCCGAACCTGGGATCGAACTCGCGCTGACAGCGGCCAACTGAATACAAATCCAGCGCGCTACCAACTGAGCTATAGATAGTGTGCACGTACCATCACATGGCCCATTCCTTAACGTGGTGTGGTGGTTTGCGTGTCTCGGTGACCCTAAGAGCTATGCCAGCGGGAGTGTAAACTCCTGGCAGGGCTTCCCAAGCTGGACAGGCCGAAGGGTAGAGGCCAGACTAATATGGACCAACCTTGTGCTCACAGGGCAGGTCCTTGGGCCATGAGCTAAGGGTGAGGTAACCCTGACAGAAACCTCGAGTGCTGAAGACGTATGTGTTGGGCCGCACGGCGCACTCCAACAAACCACAACACTACGCATCAACTGCCATTATGACACTTGGAAACAGAATTGACAGTAATGGTGCTCGCCCTGTGAGGATCCACCAGGCAGGTGCAGCGCCGGGCTCCGCGCCTCAAAGGAGTCCACCCTCAGCTACTGGAGGTCCCTTCATCTCGTCTTGTGGAGCCAGGGGACGAGAAAGGAAAGCGACTGGCCGGAAAAACAGCAGAGCCAAGGACAACCCCACTATTAACATCATGCATTGGAATGCAGAGGGGGTATCCAATAAGAAGGAAGAATTAGAGCACTTCCTCTATGAAAACAGCATCAACATCTGCTGCATTCAGGAAACACACCTGCAAGAAGGGAAGCCCTTTAAGATCCGAGGGTACCAGGTGTTCAGGAGTGACCGACAAGGGAGGAAGAAAGGAGGAGTGATGACTCTGGTCAGGAACAACATAAATGCCAGTGAAACCAACAGATACATGGAAGAAGCAGAGTACATAGAAGTCAAGATAACGACCAATGACAGCAAGATGAACATCGTCAACTACTACTGCCCCAACGACAAGATGCTGTCGCTTGACACAATCCAGGTCCCTGACAGCGGCTTCCTCATCGCTGGAGACTTTAACAGCCAGTCCCAGAGTTGGGGATATAAAACACTAGACAGGCGAGGAGAAGACATTGAATCTTGGCAGGACGACAACCACCTGATCCTTGTCAACGACCCCAGAGATCCATCTACCTTCTACTCGCGCCGCTGGCACTCAACAACAACACCAGACCTGGCATTGTGCACGGATGACATCCACAAAAACATCTCAAGAAAAGTGGATGAACAGCTGGGTGGAAGCGACCATCGCCCAGTTCTCCTTACCATCAGTAGAGACTCAGCATCTGAGCATCCACAACACCCGAGATGGAACTACAAAAAGGCAAAGTGGGGACTGTTCAACATACGAACAAATGAGCTGACCAGAGCCATAGAAACAGAGGGGAGAAACATCAACAACGTGATAAAGGAGTTCAATGCTAGCATAATCCAGGCAGCCAAGGACAGCATCCCACGTGGAGTGAGGAAGGACTACATCCCATACTGGTCCGATGAGCTGCAGAAGACGCACGATGCACTCACAAGAATGAGAGAAGAGGCAGAGACGAACCCTAGCCAGGAGAACAACATCAAACTCCAAGAAAGCAAAGCAAAACATCTGAAGACAAAGCTAGAGTGCAAGAGAAGAGGCTGGAGAGAAAAGACGGCAGGGCTGAATATGGAAAAAGACACAACAAAGCTCTGGAAACTTACAAGAGCACTGAATGAAGAGGGCAACAAGGGACAGAAGATCACCCTGGAGGAGGAAGGAAGAACACTCACTGGAAAAGCCGCTGCCAATGCTTTCGCCCAAGCATATCGGGGAGAAAGCGACACCACCATACCCCTGCCTCTACAAAAGGAAGTCAGAACAGAAATTAGAGAAAGAACAGAAAGAAACGTCCAGGATGCCATGCAACAAAACATCACCATGGCCGAGCTGAAGAATGCCATCAAGAAGCTCAAAAAGAAGAAGTCTCCAGGTCCAGACAACATTACGAATGAGATGTTGCAACACATAGGCAACTCGGCCCTCCAGAAACTACTGGGCATCTTCAACCTCAGCTGGAGACAGGGACAGGTACCTCAGTGCTGGAAGGAAGCCAGGATGATCCCAGTCTTAAAGAAAGGGAAAAACAAGACCAAAACCCTGAGCTACCGACCCATCAGCCTGACAAGCTGCGTATGCAAAACCATGGAGCGCATTGTCAACCAGCGCCTGCAGCTGTACCTGGAATCAGAAAGCATCATCGTCCCAGAACAAGCCGGCTTCCGACAGCACAGAAGTACGGAGGACCAGACAACACACCTTAGCCAGGTCATAGAGGATGCTTACCAGGCCCAGAAGGTCACCCTGGCCACTTTCATTGACCTGCAGAAGGCCTTCGACAAGGTCTGGAAAGATGGACTCCTTGTGAAGCTCCTACGTTCCGGCGTCAAAGGCAACATGTACCAGTGGACCAAGTCGTACCTGCACAACCGAAAGGCCAGAGTGCTGGTGGACGGTCACTGTGGCCGAAAGGTGCTACTACGCCAAGGAGTTCCACAGGGAGGAGTACTCTCCCCCACGCTATTCATACTCTTCATTAACGACCTGGTACCAGAGTTGCCCAAGGGAGTCCAAGCGGCACTGTATGCTGATGACCTTGTTCTCTGGTGCTCGGAAGAGTATGCAACCACAGCAACCTACAGGATGCAACTTGCCCTAGAAAAGGTTGCAGCGTGGGCGGAAGACTGGTGTGTGACCATCAACAGGGAGAAGACCACTGCCACTCTCTTCACACTCTCTGCCAAAGCGACACCTGGCAAACTGACCTTGGGTGACACACCCCTGAAATTTGAAGACCAGCAAACATACCTGGGGGTCACCTATGACAAGCGCATGACCTGGAAACAACACATCATGAATGCAGAGGGAAAGGCCAGGAGAAAACTAAACATCATGCGGAAGCTGGCAGGATCACACTGGGGTGCAAACGAGAAGATCTTGAAATCAGTCTACCAGGGGACTGTACGACCGCACCTTGAGTACGGATCAAGCTCTTGGGCAACAGCAGCCAAGACACACCAGCAGGCCCTAGACAAAGTACAGAACCAAGCGCTGAGAATCATCACGGGCGCAATGAAATCAACACCCATACAGAAGATGAGATGGAACAGGTGACTGGCATTCCTCCACTGAGCAAAAGGCGAGACTGCAAAACAATGGTACAAGCCACCAAGTACCAGTGCACTCATGACCATCCAATGAGTGACAGACTCAAGAAGATGTCCTCAGGCAGGCTGAAAAGATCAAGCTTCGCTCTTGAGGCAAGGGCTTTGCAGAAGAAACATCAGACAGAGATGCCAGAGCTAGTGGAGCCACCATCTTTCTCCCTTGACGCCCCACCCTGGGAAGACAGACAAGGAAACCTGGACATACAGACCAGTGTCCCCTACCTCACAACAAAGGACGAGCAGAGCAATGTGACGAAAAAAGCCCTGACTCTTGCCATGCTTGAAGAAAGGTACCCCCAAGAAGCATGGATACGGGTGTATACTGATGGGTCAGCCACAGAGGCCGTCAAAAATGGAGGAGCGGGGGTGTATGTCCAGTACCCCAGTGGAGAGAGGCAAGCAGAGGCTATACCAACAGGCCTCCACTGTACAAACTACAGAGCTGAGGTACAGGCACTGATCCATGCAGCATACACCATCAACGACAGAGTCAACCATGACAACCAGGTGGTCTTCCTGACTGACGCTCTGTCAGTACTACAAGCAATGACCAGTAGCAAACTGCCTCAGCTGGAGCACGCTCTACACAACATCAAAAGCCTGAGGACAGTACTGCAATGGATCCCCTCCCACTGTGGTGTACAAGGAAACGAAGAGGCGGACAGGATGGCAAAGCTGGGTGCAGAAGATGAGCAAGAGAACAACCCTGTGAGCCTGACAGAGATGAAGACCATCATTAAGTCTCTGCACAGGACGCCCCAGCCACAGGACAGCTACCACCTGCTATCCAGACCACAGCAGGTGGTCATCTTCCGCCTGAGAACGGGACACAACAGACTTAACCAGCATCTCCACAAGAAGCTGCATGTTGTGCCCTCCCCCATGTGTTCTTGTGGGGAAGCAGAGCAGGACACGGCCCACATCCTACGAGACTGCAGGAACCACCAGGTGCTGAGAGAGGAAATCTGGCCAATGCCGGAGTCCCTGCACAACAAGCTGTACGGGCCAGTGGCTGCGCTGCAGAGGACCACTAATTATATCTCAAGATCTGGACTCCAAGTGTGATCGGCGATCGAAAAGAAGAAGAAGAAGTGTGCACGTACACTCCCTAGGTGCAGCAGATGTGCACCTGGGTTTTAGTTTCTTGATTCATTGTTTCCTTTCTCAGATTATGGACCTCCCATTTATTGAATACAGCCTATATGGTGCAAGACCAGTTCAGTGCCTACTGTTCACCTGTAGCAAGCACATCATGCCAGTGATATTAGAGACTTGCTATTGCTCCTATGAGGGGAAGAAATGAAGAAAGAAAAATTAACTGGACAGTTCCGCAAATGTCTAGCAGGTAAGGGAGATAACTCTTTTTTGTCTGTGGTCGCCATGCCTCTGAGATGGCAAGAGGCAGGAACAAGATAGTGTGCACGTACACTCCCTAGGTGCCGCAGATGTGCACCTGGGTTTTAGTTTCTTGATTCATTGTTTCCTTTCTCAGATTATGGACCTCCCATTTATTGAATACAGCCTATATGGTGCAAGACCAGTTCAGTGCCTACTGTTCACCTGTAGCAAGCACATCATGCCAGTGATATTAGAGACTCGCTATAATTGCTCCTATGAGGGGAAGAAATGAAGAATGAAAAATTAACTGGACAGTTCCGGAAATTTCTAGAAGGTAAGGGAGATAACTCTTTTTTGTCTGTGGTCGCCATACCTCTGAGATGGCAAGAGGCAGGAACAAGATAGTGTGCACGTACACTCCCTAGGTGCCGCAGATGTGCACCTGGGTTTTAGTTTCTTGATTCATTGTTTCCTTTCTCAGATTATGGACCTCCCATTTATTGAATACAGCCTATATGGTGCAAGACCAGTTCAGTGCCTACTGTTCACCTGTAGCAAGCACATCATGCCAGTGATATTAAAGACTCGCTATTGCTCCTATGAGGGGAAGAAATGAAGAATGAAAAATTAACTGGACAGTTCCGGAAATTTCTAGAAGGTAAGGGAGATAACTCTTTTTTTGTATCCAAACAAAGGAGGTAAAGCTAATCATAATGGGATAGCGAGCGTCTTAAATTGCAACAGGGCTCCGCTTACTCCCGGGCGAAGAGAAAGAGAGTGTCTGTCTGTGTGTGTGTGTGTGTGTGTGTGTGTGTGTGTGTCTGTCTGTCTGTGGTCGCCATACCTCTGAGATGGCAAGAGGCAGGAACAAGATAGTGTGCACGTACACTCCCTAGGTGCCGCAGATGTGCACCTGGGTTTTAGTTTCTTGATTCATTGTTTCCTTTCTCAGATTATGGACCTCCCATTTATTGAATACAGCCTATATGGTGCAAGACCAGTTCAGTGCCTACTGTTCACCTGTAGCAAGCACATCATGCCAGTGATATTAGAGACTCGCTATTGCTCCTATGAGGGGAAGAAATGAAGAAAGAAAAATTAACTGGACAGTTCCGGAAATTTCTAGAAGGTAAGGGAGATAACTCTTTTTTTGTATCCAAACAAAGGAGGTAAAGCTAATGATAATGGGATAGCGAGCGTCTTAAATTGCTACAGGGCTCCGCTTACCCCCGGGCGAAGCCGGGCTTAACTGCTAGTGTAACTAATAATTTGAAACAAGGTAGATGAGAAAGGTAACATTATGGGACTTACTACAACGATGTCAGCGGAAAGAAATCGTTGAGGTGTGTGTGTGTGTGGGGGGGGGGATCATGTTTATTGCAATGAGTTTGTAAAGATACCCTACTTCCAGTTTAAATGGTACTTTACCTCAAGGAAGGACCTAGGTGCGCCATGCTCTTGCGCATATCTCTCCTTCCGCTTCCGCCATGCGCGCGACGCGTAGGCCATGACGATGATCATCATGGCGCCGGCAAAGCCCACGCCGATAGGAATCAGAACGCTGATCAGGTACTTCTTGTCCTGCAGGATGAACAAAGAAACAAAGGAGCGTCAATGAACCATTTCGTGTTTGGCGTGAGCCTACGGTGTGTGTCGTTAGACCTCCGTCTTTGGTGCCCCTAACTGTAATTTGGAGCCTACGGTGTGTGTCGTTAGACCTCCGTCTTTGGTGCCCCTAACTGTAATTTGGAGCCTACAGTGCGTGTCGTTAGACTTTCGTCTTTGGTGCCCCTAAATGTAATTTGGAGCCTACAGTGCGTGTCGTTAGCTAGACTTTCGTCTTTGGTGCCCCTAACTGTAATTTGGAGCCTACAGTGTGTGTCGTTAGACTTTCGTCTTAGGTGCCCCTAACTGTAATTTGGAGCCTACAGTGTGTGTCGTTAGACTTTCGTCTTTGGTGCCCCTAACTGTAATTTGGAGCCTACAGTGCGTGTCGTTAGACTTTCGTCTTTGGTGCCCCTAACTGTAATTTGGAGCCTACAGTGCGTGTCGTTAGACTTCCGTCTTTGGTGCCCCTAACTGTAATTTGGAGCCTACAGTGTGTGTCGTTAGACTTTCGTCTTTGGTGCCCCTAACTGTAATTTGGAGCCTACAGTGTGTGTCGTTAGACTTTCGTCTTTGGTGCCACTAACTGTAATTTGGAGCCTACAGTGTGTGTCGTTAGACTTTCGTCTTTGGTGCCACTAACTGTAATTTGGAGCCTACAGTGTGTGTCGTTAGACTTTCGTCTTTGGTGCCCCTAACTGTAATTTGGAGCCTACAGTGCGTGTCGTTAGACTTTCGTCTTTGGTGCCACTAACTGTAATTTGGAGCCTACAGTGTGTGTCGTTAGACTTTCGTCTTTGGTGCCCCTAACTGTAATTTGGAGCCTACAGTGCGTGTCGTTAGACTTTCGTCTTTGGTGTCACTAACTGTAATTTGGAGCCTACAGTGCGTGTCGTTAGACTTCCGTCTTTGGTGCCCCTAACTGTAATTTGGAGCCGACAGTGCGTGTCGTTAGACTTTCGTCTTTGGTGCCACTAACTGAAATTTGGAGCCTACAGTGTTTGTCGTTAGACTTTCGTCTTTGTTGCCCCTCACAACCCCCCCCCCCCCCCCGAAAAAAACCCAAGCAACGACAACAACTTCTGGACTTCGTGTTCTCATCATCATCATTGTTATCATCACTATGATTAGGAACAACAGTTACATTATATAATGGCCGTCGCTAAGACATTTATTACATACTTCATCGACTTTTGCTCTGTCCTCGCCTTTCACAAAAATGCAGCACACTCAAAGCTCAAAAGTATGTGGACACCCTGGCATCTACAAGTCCAGATTCTAGCTAGGCACACATTCAAATTAGCGTTAGCCTGATATGGACAATGCATCTCCTCCCTCCGGAATGTTACGGCTGGAAAGCAGTTAAATAAAGGGAGATCAATCCCGTTATCTGAAAGTTCGAATAGTTGCTTTCCTTGTCGGTTAATTGTCGTCTGCTCAACAATTTCCAACAAAAGCACAGAGATGAATGTTGATCAAAAAAGGACATCTTATCGTTCTCAGAAAGTTATTTCGGTTATGTAAGAAGTACCACGTACAACTGTAGGATATGTTTTAAATCGTTTCAAAGTGAAAAGTTAATTGGAAAAGCGGGCGACTGAAAAACGACTGACGACAGTCATGTTATACGACGACCTCTGGCTCTGCTCATTGTGAGAAACAACCGATCTTCTTTCTTCTTCTCGTTCGCTCAAACAATCGATGAAAACATTGCGTTAAATCAGCAACGTTGACAGTGACGCATGTGAACAAATCGTCTCTTTCAACCGTCGTTCCGAGTCCAAACACATTGACATCAATAAAATGGGTTGTGCAATATCAAAACTCGTCTTAAACTAAGAGGATATTTCATTCATTTAAAAGATGATCTGCGAGTTGTTCAGGAATCCGGCAATCGCTCAATTTGGACTATTTAATACCGTCGCTGTTCTGCACTCTTCCTCGTCGCAAGAAAAAAGGTCTGCACTCAAACAGCGGTATTGCATCTTCAGGTGAGTAGAATATCATATTTTCAGATAGAAAATGTAATTAGGTTTCATAACGCGTTTACATTGCGAAGCAGAACCAGCACGGCCATTGTACCCTAATACGTTTGAGCTGAGAGTGTATAGCAGCACTGTCATCTTTTTTTATTTTTATTTTTTTTATTTTTTTTTGGCCAAGCACATCGTTGTAAGGCTTTTAATCAATAACATGCATCCGTCTACAATGTATCATCATTCATCCATCAACATTTATAATAAATATGTAAATGGCAAGTATACAAGACATATATATATATACAACATTAGGACATAACAGACAGACGGACATATAACATACCGTTCGCCTACAAGTAAGGCCGGAGCTTAACATAACATGCAGATTACAATACTTGACATTATGGACGTATTACCTGCTTAATAATAATACAGTCAGTTAGCAATGTCATCTTTGTCGTTTGTTCATTCGCGTGAAAAAGGGTTTTTTAACGACAGAGATATTCAACACAAACAAGAAGAAGAAGAAGAAGAAGAAGAACTAATTGAGGATGGAACACGTGACCAAAAACTGTCAAGGGCAGAAAACAACACAAAACAATCTTCAATACCAATATCAAGATTTCTCGTTCAATTTTTATTCTTGTGTTCTCTCAGGCGTTCTTTCATTGGCAATATTTCAAAATATTACCCCTCCCCGATTTTGTGCGCTGTTGTTATTCTCTGTAGCTAATGAAATGAATGTGTAATTCCGCACAACAGCAAACTTAACACGGACATTTTTTTACGCTTCAAGTATATCCAGAATCAAATTTGAGAAAGGCTACTTGGGGGTAATTTAAATTTTCTTTGATGTTATTCAGAGTGGTTTGTTGTTATTTTTTTTCTGGCCTTGCAAGATTTGATTCTGAGAAAGTTGTCTTTCGTGATTAATTCGTAATAAAAAGGTCCACAGAATGACAAACAAAACAAAACAAACACACAAAACAAGAGAGAGAGAGAGAGAGAGAGAGAGAGAGAGAGAGAGAGAGAGAGAGAGAGAGAGAGAGAGAGAGAGAGAGAGAGAGAGAGAGAGAGAGAGAGAGAGAGAGAGACAGACAGACAGACAGACAGACAGACAGACAGACAGATAGATAGATAGATAGACAGTCAATCAGACAGGCAGGCAGGCAGAATAAAGAGAGGGAGAGAAAGAAAGAGTTGCATCACATGCAGTATTCAAGTAAAGCATAAAGTAAGCTGTGTTGACGCACACACACACACAAACACAAACACACACACACACACACACACGTACACACACACGTACACACACACACACACACACACACACACACACACACACACACACAAGAGCATCAATCATGTCAAGGGTTACGTTATACAGATCGGAATGTCAACACAAAATATCAGGAACGAACGGCACAAAAGCGAAGAGCAGAAATAGGTCACTATCCCTCGTGCAGCATGTGAAAAAATCGTGTTGCTTTGACCAGCGAAGTTCACGAGACAACACAAAAAAAATGGCGGTCGTCGGACCTTGTTTACCCTGTACGGAGGAAGCTTTTTAAACAGGAGTGAATTGAGACTGTATTGTTTGTGTGTGTCAGTTCTTACTCTGGACTGTGAATGGACTATTACCTCTTCGTCGGCCTTTGTCATAATCGTGACGGTGCGGTTTGCGAAGATGGATACTGGATACCTTGGACATTTGTGTCACCCTTCACGCAAGGTACGTGCACCTACCCCCACCTCCCTCTTTTCTTCAGTCTCTCTATTTCTGTCTTTCAGACTCAGAGACAGTACCATGTTTTAACCCCGTGTCACCATAAGTGCAGGTGGCTGATTACACCTTAACACACACACACCTGGGTAGCGCGACACTGTTATTTGCTGCTAGCTTTCCAGTGGAAGGAAGCGATCCAAATTTCCCAGCGATGGGACAATGCAGTTTTGAAAATGAAATAAAAATTAAATTAAATGTCTAAGAGCATGGTGTTTTAAACGTTGTTGCTTCGGTGCAATCGGCTCTATACCACTAAATTCACATCCATGAACTCGCAATTTCCCTCTATGCAATGCATTTGATGTACATGTATGATGTGTTCTTTCTTCAGTTATTTGTTAAAATGTAGAAGTGTGTGTGGGTGTGTGTGTGTGCGTGTGTGTGATGTGTGTGTGCGTGTGTGTGTGTTTAAGTTAGTCCCTCCCTCTCTCTCTCTCTCTCGCCTCTCTCTCTCTCTCTCTCTCTCTCTCTCTCTCTCGCCTCTCTCTCTCTCTCTCGCCCCCCCCTCTCTCTCTCTCTCTCTCTCTCGCCTCTCTCTCACTCTATCTCCCCTCCCGCCCTTCTTTCTCTCTCTCCCACCCTCTCTCCCTCTCTTTCTCTCTCCCTCTTCTATCTCTTTCTTGGTTTAAACATAAGTTTATTTTAACAAAGGTTACAATCATGACATGTATACAAAGTTCACAGAAACAGCAACAAGCTAGAAGCTTATAGTGGTGTTCCTGCATGACATTACAACATAAGGCGGTAACGGGTGAAAAATTTGTCTCAATAAACCAAATCTATTAATAACGTAATGAACGTTGCATAATGATTATAAAGAAAGACAGTAAAGGAAGGAAGGAGGGAAAGAAGATGAATAAAAGAAGAGGGATGGGTAGGAGATGTGCAGAAGTTTAAGTTGTTGTCCGGCTTGTAGAGCATTTATTCTGACTTACCCAAAGCGGCCTGAACGTTCAATGAACGAGTGTACGGTGGAAAAAATTTTCCTGTTCAAATCTAAAGAATACTGTCTGTCTCCGTTTAAAAGGTGGGGGAGGTGAATTGTGTGATTAGGGAGGGTATGTATAGTTTCTTGACGTGCTTCGCGATAATTTGGACAATCGAATATGAAGTGTTGTACGGATTCGGACGGGAATCCACAGTCACAAGATGCATCTGTAGCAACGTGACGTCTCACTAGATCGTTATTGAGATCACTTATATATAACCTGAGCTTACAGTGAATTATTTGTGACATGCGATCTCCAGAATAAAAATAACACGGCGGACTTAAATCGTTTTTGTGACAAAAAGTGCTTAAATTCACTTAGGGAATCACTCAGTTTTATATAGTCTGGTAAAGAATTCCAGAGTTGTGTAGTAGATGGGAGAAATGAGTTTCTATATAATTCAGTTTTAAACGATGGAACTTTCCTGTCTAGAGGTCTGCGCCGGTGATATGGGTTATTAGTTGATATCAATGGTGGCAATATCGCTAATAAGTAGTTTGGCACCTTGCGGTGAACGATCTTGTGAAATAATATCAATTTATGACGTTTTCGCCTCTCTAGTAATGAAATAAAGCCTGACTCATCGTACAATTTTTGATGGCTTGTACCGCGGACTGCTCCAACAATGGTTCGAATTGCATCTAAGTGAATACTTTCGAGCTCGGTGGCTAACTCCTTAGGGCAGTTGTCCCAGAGAACATCAGCATAATCAAAATGTGGCAATATGAAGGATTTATACATTGTTTCTAAAGCTTTTCTGCCTAGTCTATATTTATAAGATCGTAAGCAAGCTACTAGCGTACGGCATTTTGCTATAACAGATTTAATATGTAACTCCCACTTACCGTTATTCTGAATAATAATACCAAGATGTTTATGACTTTCAGTTTCTTGTAAAATTGTGCCACCGAAGTTCAAAGGGATGTAATCTGGATTCCTTTTCCTGCTTATATTCAGAAGTTTTGTTTTACTTTGATTAAATTTAACTTTCCACTGACTAGCCCACTGGTCGATTTTTTCAAGATCTGAGTTAAAAATATCTGTTCGCATCTGAGAATTTTCCAGGCTTAAATACATACTTGTATCGTCGGCAAACAGTTTAATAATGGATTCAACGTTATCAACTATGTCGTTAATGTAAACCAGAAAAAGGAGAGGTCCTAGAATAGAGCCTTGTGGAACGCCTGTTTGCACAGGTAAGTAGCTAGACATACTTCCTTTAAGCACCACTGCTTGTTTTCGATCAGTTAAATAGTTTTGCAACCAATTAAACATCTGACCTCGAATCCCTAGTGCAAATAACTTTCTCAAAAGACCTTTGTGCCAGACTCTGTCAAATGATTTGGAAATGTCGAAAAAGATTGCCTGGACAGTAATGCTGTCGTCGAGTGACTTGCAAAAGTCGTTATATAGGCATGTTAACTGGTACACAGTGGAGTCACCGGGAATAAAACCAGACTGGGAAGGTGTGATTATGTTATTCGATACAAAATAATCAAACACATGTTTCTGAACACATTTTTCAAGGACTTTACCTACGCATCTTAAGAGTGAGATGGGACGATAATTTGAACAGTCTCCTTTATCCCCCTTTTTAAATATCGGTGTTATGTGTGCTGTTTTCCATATGCTTGGAAATACGCCCTCATTTAATGATCTTGTAAATAAAATAGATAGAGGTTCTGCTATTATAGGTAAACTTGCAATAAGAATCTTATTATGAATTTTATCAGGCCCGACAGCTTTAGATGTATCAAGACTTTCTATTACACTTTTCACTTCTTCAGAAGTCACGACCATATCGTCGACAAAAAAATCAGCATTATCTATATCGGGAACATTATCGTCTGTGTCGTTTATTTCTGATTGTTTAACAAAAGACATATTAAATAATTCAGCCTTTTCCTGGTCTTCAAAATAGGTTTTACAATCAACTGTTAGTGGCGGGATTTCGTTTTGGTCTGAGCCTTTCTTTGCCATAAACCTGTTAACTAACTTCCACCACTGCTTCTGACCAAATTTCTTTGGATCAGATATCTCTCTCTTCCCCTTCTCTCTCTCTCTCTCTCTCTCTCTCTCTCTCTCTCTCTCTCTCTCTCTCTCTTACACACACACAAAAGTACTCTTGCCCTGTGTTCATACTGTCACGTTCACTGTCATCAGGGAAAACGCAATTATCTCTTCTTTTCGCCCCTGGCTCAGAGGAAAGCCCACACTGACAAAAATGGCGAAGATAAGGCCAGCTTGCAAGCAAGCTTGAATCCGTTTCCAGCAACTCGGCCAGATTCTCCCTGACACTGCAGATTGCAGACACGATGAAACACGACTCGCTTTAAACAATCGATTTGTTGTGTTCTTATTTCACAACTCTCTTGTCCCCGTGACAAAATGTTATTGGAGACACACCAAAAAATGTTGATTTTGTTTTGGTGCTTGATTCCATCTTGAGGTTTCATTTTGGGAACGATCGTGTTATATATGGCTTTTCGCCCGGAAGGCAGCTTCCTGGGTGTTTTGTTTTTATGGAGTGATTAAGTAATTTTTTTTCAGCTTTATCGCGAAATTGGAGGTCTTCTCTTTATTGATAGAGATAAACGCTAGCCGCACGAAAACCATTTTGATCCTTTGGGAGTAACGATATTGGATTTCTTTTCTGAATGTTTTGGAAAAGAGAGGGTTAGTTCGTCCATCCATTGAACCGCATGCAAGATTCTCTGTCTCTGTCCGTCTGTCTATCCTGCCTGCGCGCGCGCGCGTGTGTGTGTGTGTGTGTGTGTGTGACTCTCTCTCTCTCTCTCTCTCTCTCTCTCTCTCTCTCTCTTTAAGATAAACTTCCCACACCAATGAATGTTTTAGGAGAACACCCTTTCCAGAGTTCGTGAGGTTAATTCAAGCAAACTTTGAGAGACTTAGAGCTTGGAAGTTAGGGAAAGTCTACGAACAAACTAAGGTTTATGTTTCCTAATGAAATTGATGTGTATTTCAGAGCTTATACTCTTGTTAAGTTCTGCAATGCCAGAACATGGTTCTGAGGAAAACACCATCTCTGCAATTCCATTTAGATGTAATTCTCATACAACATCCAGTTAAAGCGCACGACACACACATTAACAAGACATTGCATCCACGGGGAACATAGTTATTTGTGACGAGATGGAACCAGGATGCGTGGTGAACTACTGTGGCTGGACAGTCTGCCTTAAAACTGAAGCTAGCTAAGACATCTCAAGCGGAAATTCGTTGTCTCGTTACAGAAGCTATAGCTACTGCCTGCAGTTTCAAAATGCCAAGCACATGAGCAAAATCCTTTCAAGCTGTTATGTCTGTACCGTCGGAATACGAAATAAATGTCAGGGCTTGCGCAAGTATAAAGTCTTTGATGAAACTACCAGGCGGCATGCCGATCCCCTATCTTGATGTGTGTGTGTGTGTGTGTGTGTGTGTGTGTGTGTGTGCGTGCGTGCGCGCGTGCGTGCGCGTTTCTGTTTGTCAGCTTATTCCGGTCGTTTCTCTTTGTCCACGTCTCCCTTTCTCTATCACCTACCCCCCCCCCCCCCCAACTCCACCACTAACACCTCCGGCCATTTGTGACAGCGCCATGTCTCACAGCTACGGTCGAGCACGTGCACTTTGTCTCGCGGCGGAGGGCGCAAAGCGTCAACAGTCTGATCTTATTGCAGGGCTGGCGTAGGGATATAAATGATGCGATCTTGGAGAACGAAGCAAGACGCCAAGTTACGGAGTGTCGGACAAAGCAGTCGTTACATGCCTTTTACCGGTTCGTCGCTACCAAAATTGGGGCTTAACTAGCTATTACGTACGCTCACGAAAGTCACGGAAGGCTTATGTGAATGCGACAATGCCGCCCGAAGGGTCAGGCACGGCTAACACAAGGCACACACAATGACACTCAGTAGCACAGGCGCACACACAGACAGAAAGACACACACACGCACACACACACACACACACACACACACGCACGCACACATACACACACACACACACACGCACACACACGCTGTCACGTTTCAATATATCACTCAAGGTGATTATGAACCGGTTAATTACTACTAATTAACTAACCACACCACGATCCACTCTCGCAGGCATACAATTAAATAGAGTCAACAAAAGTATAAGTTTCAGACGCCTGTTTATGTATAAACTCTCCACCTCCCTCGAGCCTTCACTCAAAATATGTTCCTTTTACGTTCTCAACACGTAAAAAACCAGTGTTCACTGACAAAATGCCAGTACTATGTAGAAAATTATAGTAACACGCTGAACCCGTGTAAATACAGTCGAAATGAGAATGTTCTGTTCGAAAAGCTCTAGTTCGTGCAGGTGTCACACACCCCACGTTGTCACTACTCCAATGAAATCATAGATACGAAAAGACAACGGTGGTCAACGGGGTGCGTACGACATGGTGCACTTAGCTTTATCTCTGCTGCTGCTGCTTAGCCGGTATGCTGGTTAGTCGGTTCGCTGGTTAGCCGGTCCGCTGGTTAGCCGGTTCGCTGGTTAGCCGGTCCGCTGGTTAGCCGGTCTCCTGGTTAGCCGGTCTCCTGGTTAGCGTAGCCTCAACAGTTCCCGCCAGAGTCAGCCGTGCCGATGTTACGGGAACGTAACGAACGAACGAAACGAACGAACGAAGGAAGGCTGCAAACAGAAAGCATCGGTGCACTAAACATGTCAGCTACCCCTCACCCACCACCTTAAAACATGTCATCTTTAAATATCTCATCGAGCACGTGGGCCTGCACAAAACTGACTTTTTACAACAACAAAACAGCCATTTTCCGTCCTTCTCTCCCTATCTGCAAAAACCATATACAGATTAGTATTTTAGCGTCACAGAGAGTAAATTATGCGCTAACCTGGAAAGAACAACAGAGAGTATTTCATTCCACAACACAGACTCATCAACAGCGTTAAATAATGATTTATTACCTCAAAAGCCTATGATTGTAACTCTCAATGGAAGCAAAGTCCGCCTCCTCCCTGGAACAGTCTCTGTTCGTCAACAGTGACCCAAAACGTCCAGAACCCCTTGTCGAATCCTTATGCGAAAGCCATCGCCGACGAAGGAAATGTGACGACTTGTCCTCAGCAAAATACGTGGCAGAGGAAAGGAATAACTTGTGGAAGTTCCCCTAGAGTGCCGAATATGATACTCGGTGAAAAACCATCATACTCTAGTAACTGTGTGTTAGGTCCTTCCCCTTCTGCCGCTGGGTGTCAAGTGTGTCGTCCTTGAGTCTCTGACAGACCACCTAGCCAAATACACGTGACTGACCTTGTCACCAAACCAGTCCAGCTATACACAGTTTTGCCTCCCCAAGTAGGAAAAAGACACGAGAAACTCAATCCCTGAAAATCCCGTGCGCGCTGTCAGCAAAAAAAAACCGTCAGCCCTATGACAGCAGAAACCTGCACTGTGAAGCTCGTGCGTTTCCAAACATCCGTGCTCGGGAGCACTGTCAGCAAAAACTCTGCTGTGTCCAATATCACGCACAGGCGCTTTCTATCATACATTGACCCAGAACAGGCACTCCACTGAGTGACGCTTTCTTGGTCTCTGTCACCCGATCGTGACACACCTCCCCTCTTCAAGACGAAACCTCGGTTTCGCTCACAGTCATGTTCTCCTCTACAGCCCGAGAGAGAAAGTCAGCTCCAACATTGTTGGCGCCCGGAATGACGCGTACCGTGAATTGGTACGGTTGGAGAATCAACGCCCAGCGCATAAGTCTGGCGTTTGCCAACCTTGCAACCTGAAGATATTGCAGAGGTTGATGGTCCGTCTCCAGACAGAAAGGTCGTCCGTACAGGTACGCTTCGAACTTCTGGATGCCCCAGACAATGGCGAGACACTCGCGTTCAACCGTTGCATACGCTGCCTCGGCCGAGGTCAGCTTACGGCTGGCGAAGCAAACAGGGTGCAAAAACCCCTCTGTCTCCTGAAGCAACACTGCCCCAAGTCCCTTCCCTGAAGCGTCTGTCCTCAGCACGAAGTCCTTGTTCAGGTCTGGTAGTCGGAGAATAGGCTGACTGGTGAGTCGCCTCTTCAGGGTGTTGAATGCGGAGCTACATTCCTCAGTCCACACTACAACGGTCGGTTGTAGTTTCTTGGTAAGGTTGGTCAGTGGTAGAGCGATTTCGGCAAAGTGCGGGATGAAGCGTCTATAGAAGCTGGCTAGGCCCAGGAAAGACCTGACTTCTTTCTTCGTGCGCGGTGGCTCCGCCTCCCGAATCTTCTGGATCTTGTCGTCCTCTGGAACGAGCAATCCCTCGCCGACAACATGACCCAGGAAAGACAATTCCCGGAATCCCAAGTAGCACTTGGACGGTTTAGCTCCCAGATTTCCGTCCTTCAACCTTCCGAACACGTCGCGCAGGGCGTCGAGATGTTCAGTCCATGTCTCTGTCGCGATCAGCACATCGTCGATGAAACTGCTGATGTCCTCGCGCTTCAATGGTTCCAAAAGTTTCCTCATCATGCGAGTGAAGACGGCACCTGCATTCTGTAGACCAAAAGGCATGACTGTCCACTGGAACTGGCCGAATGGAGTGGTAAATGCAGTCTTTGGGCGGTCTTCCTCGGCAACTGGGATTTGCCAGTATCCCTTGGTGAGGTCCAGTTTGGAAAAGTACTTGGCCTTGGCCAAGTGACTGAAGAGGTAGTCCACATCAGGCATGGGTTCCGCGTCAAACGCCGTAATCTTGTTCAGCTTCCGGTAGTCAACACAGAACCTGACGCGTCCATCCTTCTTCTTTACAAGCACAATTGGTGAACTGTAGGGAGAGTTCGCTGGCTCGATGACGCCCAACTTCGTCATGTCGGCGATTTCCTTCCTGACCACCTCCTTCTGGGCATGAGGCATGGGATACTGCTTCGTCCTCACTGGCTGTTTCTCCAGCAAGTCGAAGGTAAACTCCTCTAGATGCGTCTGAAGTGGTATGTCTGTAAGGACCCGTGCTGCATCCTTCAGGATCTCTTGCAGGTCCGCCTGCTGGTCGTCCCCAAGATCAGGTGAGATGTGCACGTCCGTGAGATCCTCACTAGCCTCCAGCGGACAAACTGGTACCCGTCCTCCTCCCTGTTCTTCCGTTGTCTCGTCCATCACGACAGCAACTGCTTCTGTCACTTTGTCCTTTTCCCCGTAGGCAGTCCTCTCTATGTAGGCGCGCAGCAGGTTGGCGTGGTACAGGCGTGCTTTCCCGTTCATGACGATCCTGTAGTCGTTTTGGCCCACTTTCGCTGTCACCTCAAAAGGTCCTTGCCACTGCAGTTGTAGCTTGTTGTGTTTGACAGGTAGAAGTAGCAACACCCGTTCTCCAATCTTGAAGCTGCGCGGCCGTGCCTTGCGGTCGAATCCTCGCGCGTAACGCTGTGCTGCTCTTCCCAGGTTCTCTTGAGCCAATTTGCAGGTCTCTTCAATCCTGTTCCTGAGTTCTACGATGTAGGTCGCTGTCGTCTGCACCTCCTCGTCAGCTTCTTCGTCCGTCCAAGCTTGACGCAGGATAGCCATGGGACCGCGTACCTGTCTGCCGTACAACAACTCAAATGGGGAAAAACCCAAGCTCTCCTGAGGAACCTCGCGGTATGCAAAAAGCAATGCTGGGATGTACCTGTCCCACGTGCGTGGTTTCTCCTGAGCTAGTTTCCTCAGCATGGTCTTCAAGGTGCCATTGAACCTTTCCACCAGTCCGTTGCACTGAGCATGGTAAGGAGTGGTGAAGTGCTGCTCCAGTGATAGCAGTCGTGCTGCCTCCGCCATCACTCCTCCCGTGAACTGCGTGCCTCTGTCGGTGAGTACCTCTGATGGAATTCCCAGCCGGGACCACATAGTAACCAGAGCCTCAGCTACTCGCGTGGCTTCAATCGATTTCAGAGGGATCGCCTCTGGGTATCGAGTAGCGTAGTCCACCATGGTCAAAATGTATCTGTTTCCGTCCTCAGACGCAGGCAAGATGGGCCCGATGATGTCCACTGCCACCCGACGAAAGGGTTCGTCGATGAGCGGCATCTTCTCTAAGGGGACCTTCCTCACCCTTCCTTTGGCAACCACCTTCTGGCACTTATCGCAGGACGCACAGAAACGTCGGACATCCGTGCAGATGCCTGGCCAGTAAAAGTGGCGCCAGACACGATCCGTGGTCTTCTTGGTACCAAGATGACCTCCCAGAATCGAGTCGTGTGCCGTTGCCATGACACCCTCGCGAAACTCGCGAGGCACGACAACCTGTTTGAATGTACCTTCTTGGTTGCTGAACTCACGGTAGAGCAACTTCTTGTCCCTGAGGAACTTTGACCTCCCATGCTTCCCGCTCAGCTTCACCTTCCCCGACTTCGCGTGCTCCCGAGGAGTAGCTAAGGTCGGGTCAGAATCCTGAGCCTTCGCGAGAAGCGCGGGGGTCACGTTCCCCAGGGCAGCTCGTGCAGCAGGTAGGGGTTTGAGAGGTTTGTCCTCTCGCTCCGCCTGTGCCCGCGTGAGCACTGAAATGACGTCGGGAGACCGATAAACGGGAACCTCCCTGGTGACGCCGTCCACAAACTGAACCCGGTTTCCAATGAGCAGGTCGCATGGAGGATCGTCCATGACGACGGCCACAATGGTCCCCGTGAACAACGGGGTTACGACCTTGATCACTGCCGTGTTCAAGTCGTAAGCGTGAGATGCCTCGGCCATTCTCACCCTGATGCTGTCTCCTGTGTAGGCCATAGCTGGAACTAGACTCGCCCGAACCACTATCATGTCTGCCCCTGTGTCCCGCAGACCTTCGCCCTTCACTCCGTTAACGTAGACGTTGCAGTGGGGCTGGAAATGTTTCCTGGAGCACGGAACGCAGAGTTGTGGGATGGTGCATGAGCTCGTGACGTCCCTGAACTCCTCACTGCCAACGAAGTGAACGCCCTTCTGGTCAGCCTGTCTCTTGTGGCAGTCCTTCTTCACGTGGCCCCGCTTGTTGCAGTAGTAACACTGGATGTCAGTTCTGGAACTCGATCCCTTGTGTCCCTGATCGTCCTTCCCGTCCTTGGGTCCTGAAGAACCCGAATTTCCCGTTTTTCCTGGCCGTGAGCCTGAAGATTTGCCGGAGATCGCCTGGGCGTCCTCGTGCACTCTGATCCAGTCGGCTGCCTCCTGAGTAGTCTTGGGCTGGTGCTCCTGCACGAAGGTCACCACCTCAGGTCGCAGGCTGGACATCAGTTGTTCCATGACTATGAGGTCGGCAAGGTCGTTGACGGTCCAGTCCTTTTCGGCCATCTCCACCCAGCGCCGCAGGTAGAGGTTAAGGCGTGCCACAAACTGATGACTCAGCTCGCCGCTCAGTCTCTTGCTGTTACGCAGACGTCGTCTGTAGGCTTCAGCAGTCAGGTTAAAGCGCTGGAGTAACGCCTTCTTAAGTGCCTGATAGTCTCTCGCCTCGTCGTCCTCCAAAGCGTTGTAGAGCTGCAATGCGCGTCCCTTTAAGCAGGTGCTAAGGCGGCTAGCCCACGTGGCCTCTTCCCACTTCTGGTCAGATGCAATGCGCTCAAACCGGCGTAAAAAGTCGTCGAGCTCGTCCTTGTCATCGTCGAACGTCGGCAGTCTCGTACGGTCGGCAACAAACGTCGGCGCGCTAGCCTGAGTGAGCGTACCCTTCTCGGCCTGTAGCCTAGCTAGCTCTAGCTGGTGATCGCGATCCGCCTGTTCCTTCCGGTCTAGTCTGTCACGTTCGTCTTTCTTTTCCTGTCTGTCAAGTTCGGCCTGTCGTTCGGCCTGTCGTTCCCTTTCTTGTCTGTCACGTTCGGCCTGTCGTTCCCTTTCTTGTCTGTCAAGTTCATCTTTCTCTTTCCGTTCTTGTCTGTCACGTTCGTCTTTCCTTTCCTGTCTGTCTCGTTCAGCCTGTCGTTCCCTTTCTTGTCTGTCAAGTTCGTCTTTCTTGTCCTGTCGGTCACGTTCTTCTTTTCTTGTCAGTCGCTCAAATTCTTCCTTCCATTCCACTTCTAAGCGTTTTAGAACGCTTCGGGCTCTAACGCGTGCGTCTCGCTCAGTCGGTTGCTCGCTCCCAGGAGTCTCGAAAGTTATTCTCCTCGTAGGAGATCCCCCTGTAGCCATGGTTAGTTTTAGCAAAGCTTTATTACCAAAGTAAGTCTAACGCAGCTATAGCTAGAACACGCGGTGATGAAATGGATACAAAAATCCAGCAACCGGAAAATGCAGAAGAAAAATCCAAACGGTGTAGAACAAATCGCGTAGCCTACTTTATGGCTGCTTTTTGCGGTGAAACAAAGTGTTTCCCACAGCCGTGGCCTACTTTATCGGCTGCTTTTTGCGGTGAAACAGAGTGTCTCCCACAGCCTTGGTTAGGACAGAAGTCCTCGGACCCTTCCCCCCCCAAAATTCCAACAAAGTCAAAATATGGAGAAAAATCCAAGTAAAACAAGACGGTAGAAATGTAACCTGTTACAGAATGCGAAACAACAATGTAGAGAAAACTGAGTAAAACGAATAACAAATCCGCTAACCCCGCTCAGCTCTCTGCAACGGAAAACTCTGAACGTACAACAACAAAGATTCACAAACAAAGGAAAGGGAGGTAATCACAGTTAGCGCATACAATAGCTCACAAATTACAATTTACATTTCCTGCAAGATGTGAATCGCTTAAGGTGTGGTATATGATCAAAACTATACAAAAAAGGGTAGCACCAAGCAGAAAATAAGTCGAGCACTGACGAGATTATCTGCTCTTAGTTATCCTTAATTGGTGGGTCTTTATCAGTTGGAAATTAACTGAGTAAATCCCGGCTTGGCCCCCACGTGTCACGTTTCAATATATCACTCAAGGTGATTATGAACCGGTTAATTACTACTAATTAACTAACCACACCACGATCCACTCTCGCAGGCATACAATTAAATAGAGTCAACAAAAGTATAAGTTTCAGACGCCTGTTTATGTATAAACTCTCCACCTCCCTCGAGCCTTCACTCAAAATATGTTCCTTTTACGTTCTCAACACGTAAAAAACCAGTGTTCACTGACAAAATGCCAGTACTATGTAGAAAATTATAGTAACACGCTGAACCCGTGTAAATACAGTCGAAATGAGAATGTTCTGTTCGAAAAGCTCTAGTTCGTGCAGGTGTCACACACCCCACGTTGTCACTACTCCAATGAAATCATAGATACGAAAAGACAACGGTGGTCAACGGGGTGCGTACGACATGGTGCACTTAGCTTTATCTCTGCTGCTGCTGCTTAGCCGGTATGCTGGTTAGTCGGTTCGCTGGTTAGCCGGTCCGCTGGTTAGCCGGTTCGCTGGTTAGCCGGTCCGCTGGTTAGCCGGTCTCCTGGTTAGCCGGTCTCCTGGTTAGCGTAGCCTCAACAGTTCCCGCCAGAGTCAGCCGTGCCGATGTTACGGGAACGTAACGAACGAACGAAACGAACGAACGAAGGAAGGCTGCAAACAGAAAGCATCGGTGCACTAAACATGTCAGCTACCCCTCACCCACCACCTTAAAACATGTCATCTTTAAATATCTCATCGAGCACGTGGGCCTGCACAAAACTGACTTTTTACAACAACAAAACAGCCATTTTCCGTCCTTCTCTCCCTATCTGCAAAAACCATATACAGATTAGTATTTTAGCGTCACAGAGAGTAAATTATGCGCTAACCTGGAAAGAACAACAGAGAGTATTTCATTCCACAACACAGACTCATCAACAGCGTTAAATAATGATTTATTACCTCAAAAGCCTATGATTGTAACTCTCAATGGAAGCAAAGTCCGCCTCCTCCCTGGAACAGTCTCTGTTCGTCAACAGTGACCCAAAACGTCCAGAACCCCTTGTCGAATCCTTATGCGAAAGCCATCGCCGACGAAGGAAATGTGACGACTTGTCCTCAGCAAAATACGTGGCAGAGGAAAGGAATAACTTGTGGAAGTTCCCCTAGAGTGCCGAATATGATACTCGGTGAAAAACCATCATACTCTAGTAACTGTGTGTTAGGTCCTTCCCCTTCTGCCGCTGGGTGTCAAGTGTGTCGTCCTTGAGTCTCTGACAGACCACCTAGCCAAATACACGTGACTGACCTTGTCACCAAACCAGTCCAGCTATACACAGTTTTGCCTCCCCAAGTAGGAAAAAGACACGAGAAACTCAATCCCTGAAAATCCCGTGCGCGCTGTCAGCAAAAAAAACCGTCAGCCCTATGACAGCAGAAACCTGCACTGTGAAGCTCGTGCGTTTCCAAACATCCGTGCTCGGGAGCACTGTCAGCAAAAACTCTGCTGTGTCCAATATCACGCACAGGCGCTTTCTATCATACATTGACCCAGAACAGGCACTCCACTGAGTGACGCTTTCTTGGTCTCTGTCACCCGATCGTGACACACGCACACACAAACTCACTCACACACACACACAAACTCACTCACACACACACACGCACACACACACACGCACACACACGCACACATACACACACACACACACGCACACACACGCACACACACACACACACACGCACACACACGCACACACACACACACACACACACACACAAACATACACACACACATACACGCACAAGCAAGCACATACAAACGCACACACACACACACATAGTACAAACGCACGCACACACACGCACAATTCAGTATCTCTATCTCTTTCTCTCTCACACACACACACAGACATACACACACATACACACACACACACACACACACACACACACACACTCGAACTCACACACAGGCGCGCGCGCGTACGCTGGCACCCCCCCCCCCACACACACCTTTGGAAGACTATATAAGAATGTATGTCATTTATATACAAACAATTTTTTAAAGTTCACCCATGTAACTTGAAGATTCGAAAACAATTATTACAACTTTAACGCAAGGAAAAACAAGTCGCGTAAGGCGAAAATACAACATTTAGTCAAGTAGCTGTCGAACTCACAGAATGAAACTGAACGCAATGCCATTTTTCAGCAAGACCGTATACTCGTAGCATCGTCAGTCCACCGCTCATGGCAAAGGCAGTGAAATTGACAAGAAGAGCGGGGTAGTAGTTGCGCTAAGAAGGATAGCACGCTTTTCTGTACCTCTCTTTGTTTTAACTTTCTGAGCGTGTTTTTAATCCAAACATATCATATCTATATGTTTTTGGAATCAGGAACCGACAAGGAATAAGATGAAAGTGTTTTTAAATTGATTTCGACAATTTAATTTTGATAATAATTTTTATATATTTAATTTCCAGAGCTTGTTTTTAATCCAAATATAACATATTTATATGTTTTTGGAATCAGAAAATGATGGAGAATAAGATGAACGTAAATTTGGATCGTTTTATAAATTTTTATTTTTTTTTACAATTTTTAGATTTTTAATGACCAAAGTCATTAATTAATTTTTAAGCCACCAAGCTGAAATGCAATACCGAAGTCCGGCCTTCGTCGAAGATTACTTGACCAAAATTTCAACCAATTTGGTTGAAAAATGAGGGCGTGACAGTGCCGCCTCTACTTTCACGAAAAGCCGGATAGGACGTCATCAAAGACATTTATCAAAAAAATGAAAAAAACGTTCGGGGATTTCATACCCAGGAACTCTCATGTCAAATTTCATAAAGATCGGTCCAGTAGTTTAGTCTGAATCGCTCTACACACACACACACACACACACACACACGCACAGACAGACAGACAGACACACATACACCACGACCCTCGTTTCGATTCCCCCTCGATGTTAAAATATTTAGTCAAAACTTGACTAAATATAAAAATGCAGTCCTCAGTTCTCACAAGAGAACATGTCAAATGAAACACAATCTGTAAGCTCTTTTTTCCCTTTTTACATTAGTCAAGTTTTGTCTAAATTTTTTAACGTAGAGGGGGGAATCGAGACGAGGGTCGTGGTGTATGTGTGTGTGTGTGTGTGTGTCTGTCTGTCTGTCTGTCTGTCTGTCTGTCTGTGCGTGTGTGTGTGTAGAGCGATTCAGACTAAACTACTGGACCGATCTTTATGAAATTTGACATGAGAGTTCCTGGGAATGATATCCCCGGACGTTTTTTTCTTTTTTTCGATAAATGTCTTTGATGACGTCATATCCGGCTTTTTGTAAAAGTTGAGGCGGCACTGTCACACCCTCATTTTTCAATCAAATTGATTGAAATTTTGGCCAAGCAATTTTCGACGAAGGGCGGACTTCGGTATTGCATTTCAGCTTGGTGGCTTAAAAATTAATTAATGACTTTGGTTATTAAAAATCTGAAAATTGTAAAAAAAATTTTTTTATAAAACGATCCAAATTTACATTCATCTTATTCTTCATCATTTTCTGATTCCAAAAACATATAAATATGTTATATTTGGATTAAAAACAAGCTCTGAAAATTAAAAATATAAAAATTATGATCAAAATTAAATGTTTGAAATCAATTTAAAAACACTTTCATCTTATTCCTTGTCGGTTCCTGATTCCAAAAACATATAGATATGATATGTTTGGATTAAAAAAACGATCAGAAAGTTAAAACGAAGAGAGGTACAGAAAAGCGTGCTATCCTTCTCAGCGCAACTACTACCCCGCTCTTCTTGTCAATTTCACTGCCTTTGCCACGAGCGGTGGACAGACGATGCTACGAGTGTACGGTCTTGCGGAAAAAATGCAATGCGTTCAGTTTCATTCTGTGAGTTCGACTGAGCTTGACTAAATGTTGTATTTTCGCCTTACGCGACTTGTTTTCTTCTTCAGAAACTCCAATTTGGAAAACCACTCCCTGTTCTCCAAATGGACAACACTCCCTCGCCCATATTTTTTCTATCAGCGTAGAATGTACGTGTTCAGATTTCGCTCTTCTCTTCCGGGTTTATGAATGGGGAAACAATGTTATCCGCCCAGAGAAAGAAACAGGGATGTGCCAAAAATCAATGCATGACATGAATCCACGATCAGCATTTCGAAACTCAGCTAGAAAGCGATACAGTAGATGTGCAATATGTGTGGTAAAACAACACCTGTCTGACTAATAATTGTGAAGTTTGTAATGAACTGGATACACTTGAGCACTTTTTTTTTCATTGTCAAGAGGTGAGGAACGTTTGGAAACCATGTAAAGACTTTATTTATAAGCAAATTTATTATAATATAACTTTGAATGAAACAGATATATTATTTGGTCTTTGGAATACAATTTTAAAAACGATCAAATTTATTTTATAAATTATTGTATTTTGATAACAAAAATGACCATAGGAAAATTTAAGTATGGGAAGAAGTTAGACTTATGTATTTTATTGGAATTAGAGTTAAACATTAGACAGAAGTTTATGTTTTGTATAATATAAAGTTGATTATGTTATACAGAAAAAGACCAAGGAAGAAGAATGCTCCCCGCCTTAAAAAAAAAATTAAAAAAATAAAGATAAAAACAATCGGGCAAAAAATATGGGTTGAAGCATCCTGCATGCAACTGAGGTAAAAAAAAAAAAAAAAAAAAAAAACCCACCTGTCTGACTGGGTAGATGGGGTATTAGAAGTATGGGGTGTGGGTGTGGGGGTGGTGGTCAGCGAGGGAGGGAGACGGATGAGGGGTACTTGTTTTCACATTTAGTCAAGTTTTGACTAAATGTTTTAACATAGAGGGGGGAATCGAGACGAGGGTCGTGGTGTATGTGTGTCTGTCTGTCTGTCTGTCTGTCTGTCTGTCTGTCTGTCTGTCTGTCTGTCTGTCTGTCTGTCTGTCTGTCTGTCTGTCTGTGTGTGTGTGTAGAGCGATTCAGACTAAACTACTGGACCGATCTTTATGAAATTTGACATGAGAGTTCCTGGGTATGATATCCTCAGACATTATTTTCATTTTTTTGATAAATGTCTTTGATGACGTCATATCCGGCTTTTCGTGAAAGTTGAGGCGGCATTGTCACGCTCTCATTTTTCAACCAAATTGGTTGAAATTTTGGTCAAGTAATCTCCGACGAAGCCCGGACTTCGGTATTGCATTTCAGCTTGGTGGCTTAAAAATTAATTAATGACTTTGGTCATTAAAAATCTGAAAATTGTAAAAAAAATATTTTTTTTATAAAACGATCCAAATTTACGTTAATCTTATTCTCCATCATTTTCTGATTCCAAAAACATATAAATAAATGGATTAAAAACAAGCTCTGAAAATTAAATATATAAAAATTATGATCAAAATTAAATTGTCGAAATCAATTTAAAAACACTTTCATCTTATTCCTTGTCGGTTCTTGATTCCAAAAACATATAGATATGATATGTTTGGATTGAAAACACGCTCAGAAAGTTAAAACGAAGAGAGGTACAGAAAAGCGTGCTAACCTTCTCAGCGCAACTACTACCCCGCTAGCTCTTCTTGTCAATTTCACTGCCTTTGCCATGAGCGGTGGACTGACGATGCTACGAGTATACGGTCTTGCTGCGTTGCATTGCGTTCAGTTTCATTCTGTGAGTTTGACAGCTACTTGACTAAATGTTGTATTTTCGCCTTACGCGACTTGTTTGTTTATGTACGGGTAATAGAAATCTTGTTAAAAAAAGTGTACAAGAACTTTGTGCTCTTAACGATGAGTTGTGTCGAGTAGAAGAGGAGCGGAGGTTGTGGAGGTTACTAATTCGAGTTCCTTTCAAGGTCCGTTCACCTCCTAGGTGTTTGACTTTGAGCATTTCTTTTTTTCGTATTCTGGTCAGATCAAGACTTTTGGACCAGTGCTTGACTATCTCAGTCAGTCTCACCAGCTAACCACCCCGTCCGTGTGTCCGTCTGCCTGTGTGTCTGTCCGTCCGTCCGTCCGTCTCTCTCTCTCTCTCTCTCTCTCTCTCTCTCTCTCTCTCTCTCTCTCTCTCTCTCTCTCTTTCTCTCTCACTCTCTCCTGCGGAATCGAGACAACTGGTTTGAATGGTGAATAATTATGTTTAGTGTCTGTATGTTTTGATGAGCTCGTCTTCGTAATACAGGATGAGATAACCATGTAAGAAGTGTTTTAAAATGTATGTCGCTCTCCCTCTCTGCTATCTTGTCTGTCTGTCTGTATCTCTGTCTTTCTCTGTTACTCTGTCTATGTCTCTCTTTCTCTCCATTGTCCTTCCCCTCTCTCTCGCCCTCTTTTTACACCCCCGGTATAGGGGTGTGTATAGGTTTCGCTCGATGTGTTTGTTTGTTTGTGTGTTTGCGTTCGCATATAGATCTCAAGAATGAACGGACCGATCGTCACCAAACTTGGTGAACAGGTTCTATACATTCCTGAGACGGTCCTTACAAAAATTGGGACCAGTCAAACACACGGTTAGGGAGTTATTGGTGGATTAAAATTATACAAGCACTTATAGAGGGACATCTTCATGGTCAAAGGGAAATAACCATTCTCACTCAGTCACTGCCACCAACTGAGAAGGTTATTTCCCTTTGACGGGGGTGTTTTTCCTACCTCGTAGGAATTTCTTGTTACCCTACCCCTCGCCGTTCCTCTCTTTCACTCTCACTTTCGTGTACGGATCCCTTAAAAAATTTTTTTTTTTTTTACAGAAGATCGAGCACAGCAAATTAACTACAGAAATTGGTTTGAATGTGTAGTCCCGAAGTGAGAGCTCAACTAGTCCATCAACCAACATCCGAAAGTCGGCAGAGACTTAAAAAGAAAAAGACAAAAAGAAAAATTAAAAATTAAAATAAAAACTTGGAAAGAGAAACAGATCTACTGCCTGGCTTTTTGTGACAGCATGCATCCCCAGAGAACTTCACATTAGCAGTTCAATGTCACAATATGTTTTATTTGTTGTTATTTTCTCGCAAATTTTTCCCCTGTGTGAGTGTGTGCGTGTGCGGCCGTCTTTTGTGACAAAAGTGTTTTACACATTTTACTGCGTAGTTTGGTTTTGAGCTCTTCGCATTGATTCGCTCTGCTTCTGATTCAGAGAGTGTTCCCCCCACCCCCTCCCCATCCCCCCACCCCCATCCCCCCTCATCCTACCAACACCACTTTCCTTTGTACTGTCTGTATTCCTCTCCACTTGTACAATGCATTGAATTGTGTAAGGTATCATTATCTTGGTGTTACATTACAATTTGACGTCTGTTCCCCAAAGAAACCCTAGGCGTTGCCCCACAGCGCTAAATTAGTCCAAGGGATAAAAAGAAGCCAAGAAGAAAGGAACAGAATGGGGAACAAAAATAAAATAAAAGGAAAGAAAAGAGAAAAAAAATAGCGTTTGATCGAGTGTTAGGTTCAGCCAAATTTAGCCGACAGAGAAGAAAAATAAGAACTTAGAACACCAGCAAGGGAGACGTGATTTTTAAGTCCATTACTGCCCTTCAGCCGGAAGATTGATGAAATAGTTCACTTTTATAGGGGCGGCTCGTCCATTTATTTCCCTCGCCACTCCCCCTCTCTTTTTTATTTTTTTATTTTTTTACAAATGAGAGACTCGGTGTTTGTTGCCAGTTTTAATGTTTCCGCTGGAGAGAAAGGATACAGAACAAATCAAATCAAAAGTAGCACGTTATATGTCAAGCACAAGCTTGTTGCCGCTCCTTACAACATTGTTGTGGTATTCTTTCATGAGAATGGCTGGATATTACGAGCTCAAGTATCGGAGAGAAGACAGTTTCAGTGTCTATTATCGACATCAGGTCAATTTGTTACGTCGCCGCGATGTTCGTAATTCATCAGAAGAGGAATGGAACTAACTCATTTTCAATGGTTTTGTTACGAATGCATAAAGGCGAAATCCTTTCAAGTCAACTCTGTTCGCCATCTCAGATTATTCTGTCCAGGGTCCCAACAATATCTCTTTTCGGGATAAGTTCATTTCTCCCTTTGGACACACAACCAACCAACCGGCACGGTTGGCCTAGTGGTAAGGCGTCCGCCCCGTGATCAGGAGGTCGTGGGTTCGAACCCTGGCCGGGTCATACCTAAGACTTTAAAATTGGCAATCTAGTGGCTGCTCCGCCTGGCGTCTGGCATTATGGGGTTAGTGCTAGGACTGGGGGGTCCGGTGTCAGAATAATGTGACTGGGTGAGACACGAAGCCTGTGCTGCGACTTCTGTCTTGTGTGTGGCGTACGTTATATGTCAAAGCAGCACCGCCCTGATATGGCCCTTCGTGGTCGGCTGGGCGTTAAGCAAACAAACAAACAAACAAACAAACAAACAAACAAACACACAACCAAAAATCAACATCCTCACTATTTCCAGTGCAGAGTCGGATTTGTTTATGAATTACTTTCTTAAAAAGACAGAAATTCTTCAAAAACATATCCCACTCTCGCAGTCAGACTGTTGACTTTTTGATGTGGGTGAAAGTGGAGGGATGCATGTCTTATGTTTTAAACCCCTTAAGAGTCTGCATGCCAAACCTGAGATGGTGAGCCGAATAGTTTACACTGACAGGACTGTGCCCAAAAGGGGCATGGTACCTACATATTTGGGAACATTTTCTTTCATAAATATGTCGTATTTCTACATTTTGAGATTCATTTGGTTGATATTGATGACATTGTGTTTCCAACGACCTAAGGTATTCTGTAGGAAGCATAGTGTTTGAGTAAAATGTGACACTACAGATGATAAAGGATTTAATTAATTGTGCAATAAGCTTTACCTTATTATATACATCGTTTGAGAGACAGAAGACGGACATGTCAGATGGACTCTATAGAAATGTTGCTTCGCTTGATTACTTGCATGGAACTGTGCAATATTTCTGAACATTTTCAGCATGACGTTGACATTTCACAAAATAGGGAATGCACATTGCCGCAACACTTTGCTGATTGGAAACCAGCCATACATTGTTACCGCCTCTGACAGTAACTTACGCATATGGTAACGTTTGTTTTAGGTTAATGTTAGCCAAGGTTAGGTAAAGAAAGGAGAGGTACCAAGGTAAGGTAAGGTAAGGCTAGGCAAGGTGAGGTAAGGTAAGGTAAGGCTAGGCAAGGTAAGGTAAGGTAAGGTAAGGTAAGGTAAGGCTAGGCAAGGTGAGGTAAGTTTATGTAATGTAATGTAATGTAATGTAATGTATGGTAACATACTGTAATGTAAATGAAGGTAAGGTAAGGTAAGGTAATTGAAGTTTTGGCCTCCTTGAATTTGGGGCTGCTGTTTCCCTTAGGAAAGTGAGTTGCCATGATACGGCGCCACCTCATGTACACAAACTCAAAGTGTTGGCAGTCAGAAACTGTGTAAACGTACACAAATATTAAAACAAAATTCGTTACCAAGCGTGGTGCGGCGAACTCATTGGTCACGGTCCCAAACAAAAGCTTGGGTCCAAACAATACCAATTTTTCATTGGCCTATGGCTCTGCCTCGAGGGCGTAAAACATCAGTATTGTCAACACCAAGCCAATACTGCATGTGGATGTTGAAAGAGACATTTTTCAAAAAGCATATTGACAGATTGTTCATACCTCTCAGACGTTATTACCTTCTGCTGCAGATTTTTGGCTGCTGCAAAAAGTGAGATTGTTGTGGCTTTAAAAACAGAAAAAAGGATAGACGAAGTGACGCATTGACGTTGAAATATTAAAACGCCACAAAGCATGTCAGGGATGAAATCGTAAAAAAGACGTTTCTGCAAATCGGACAAAGGCGGAAACACTGCTTCCCATTTGCTGAGAACCCTTGGGTTTAAGCTGTCATTTTCTTCCTCTTTTTCGTGTTTTTTTTGTGTGTGTGTGTGTGTGTGTGAGTAAGTTTGTGCCCTGAAACTGCATTCGTGTGGCTGCTATGCCACGTGCATAATAACTCTTTTGCAAAGTTGTGTCACCGTCCTTTGAGCAGCATTCGTAAATTCAAAGTTACTTTCGATCACAGCGTGACCCAACAAAATTCCGTTTATGTCATCAATTTTTGTAAACTTATTTTTAACCACTGCATACATAAACATGTATAGACAAACCAAAAGAAGTTAAAAAAAAACTCAATTCAGGAGAGAAAAAAAAACCCTGCCTTTGCATGTTGTGCATGGTTATGGGTGGGGATGGTAAAAAACTGGAAGAGGGGGGGGGGGGGGGGGGGAGTCAGCGGAAGATCGAGTCGTTCGCAAATTGGGTACAGGAGGATGTTATTTTGCTGTTTCCTGTTTTCGTGTGAATGTTTGGCATTGAGACTCTCTGTCACGCAACTCCGTTTTTGTTTTATGCACCCTTCTTGTTGGAGACACTTGTACACACACACACACACACACACACACACACACAACCATGCACGCACGTACGACCCCCCCCACAGCACACACACACTGAGGCAAGCAGAAGCAGAAAGACATGCATAGAGTCGTGCAGAAACAGAAGGCTTTTAAAAGAAACGCGAAGAAAAAGACAAAGATACAGGTTCAAGAGAATACAGCAGAGAGATAGAAAGAATCATACCTTCCACAGAATGCTGCCGAAAGGTCCTTCATCAGCCGGCCCTGAAACAAAACACTTGACAGTAATCACTTGTAGTCACCACACAGCGCTCAAAGTCCACACAATGGGGCACTGGCCTTTGGCTAGTACTTCTCATAATTTACTAGCCAGAGAGCAAATTTTACTCGCCTAACCAACCATTTGTTTCAGCAACTTGAATCGCATTTGGCGAGTAGATTAATATTTCTACTCGCCATTTACATATGTTTCTACTCGCCATGGCGAGTAAAATACTCGCCACTTTCAGGCCTGCCACATCTCTCATCTGCCGTTTTTATATTTAGTCAAGTTTTGACTAAATATTTTAACATCGAGGGGGAATCGAAACGAGGGTATGGTGTATGTGCGTGTGTCTGTGTGTGTGTCTGTGTGTGTGTCTGTGTGTGTGTGTAGAGCGATTCAGACTAAACTACTGGACCGATCTTTATGAAATTTGACATGAGAGTTCCTGGGTATGAAATCCCCGAACGTTTTTTTCATTTTTTTGATAAATGTCTTTGATGACGTCATATCCGGCTTTTCGTGAAAGTTGAGGCGGCACTGTCACGCCCTCATTTTTCAACCAAATTGGTTGAAATTTTGGTCAAGTAATCTTCGACGAAGCCCGGGGTTTGGTATTGCATTTCAGCTTGGTGGCTTAAAAATTAATTTATGACTTTGGTCATTAAAAATCGGAAAATTGTAAAAAAAAATAAAAATTTATAAAACGATCCAAATTTACGTTTATCTTATTCTCCATCATTTGCTGATTCCAAAAACATATAAATATGTTATATTCGGATTAAAAACAAGCTCTGAAAATTAAATATATAAAAATTATTATCAAATTTTTTTTTTCGAAATCAATTTAAAAACACTTTCATCTTATTCCTTGTCGGTTCCTGATTCCAAAAACATATAGATATGATATGTTTGGATTAAAAACACGCTCAGAAAGTTAAAACAAAGAGAGGTACAGAAAAGCGTGCTATCCTTCTTAGCGCAACTACTACCCCGCTCTTCTTGTCAATTTCACTGCCTTTGCCATGAGCGGTGGACTGACGATGCTACGAGTATACGGTCTTGCTGAAAAAGGGCAGCTACTTGACTAAATATTGTATTTTCGCCTTACGCGACTTGTTTTTGCATGCACAATGCACTACGTAAGAAACTACAAAACTGTAAACTAACTAACTTCCTGAATTGAAATATAAAAAAACTTTTAAAAAACGTACTGAATTGATCTATTGATTGGTTAATGAAAAGCACAGTTCTCCTCGTGTGAACGATTCATTCACTTTATCAGACCTTACTAGGTCTTTACATAAGTCCGTCCCTCCATGGTGACATACATGCCAACTTTCAACATCCTGGGGCGGGGCTATAGCTCAGTTGGTAGCGCGCTGGATTTGTATTCAGTTGGCCGCTGTCAGCGTGAGTTCGATCCCAGGTTCGGCGGAAATTTATTTTCACAGAGTCAACTTTGTGTGCAGACTCTCTTCGGTGTCCGAACCTCCCCCCGTGTACACTACATTGGGTGTGCACGTTAAAGATCCCACGATTGACAAAAGGGTCTTTCCTGGCAAAATTGCTTAGGCACAGTTAATAATTGTCTACCTATACCCGTGTGACTTGGAATAACAGGCCGTGAAAGGTAAATATGCGCCGAAATGGCTGCAATCTACTGGCCGTATAAAATTTCATCTCACACGGCATCACTGCAGAGCGCCTAGAACTGTACCCACGGAATATGCGCGATATAAGACTCATTGATTGGGTGCCTTCTGTGCGGAGTGGAATATTTTTGGACGAATCAATCTGTTACCTGACGCTACACAATCAATTTACAAAGAATATCAACTTTGCGCAGAAAGCAGCCAGGATATAATTTTTGTAATGTGACCAAGTTGAGGGATTGTAAAAGCCTGGGCACATACGTATACTTAATTTTCGTTAGTACAGATGAATTCAGAACAGCCATAAGAAGATAGGTATAGGTATCGGCATATTGAGGGTCGAAAAACATATAGATATGATATGTTTGGATTAAAAACACGCTCAGAAAGTTAAAACAAAGAGAGGTACAGAAAAGCGTGCTATCCTTCTTAGCGCAACTACTACCCCGCTCTTCTTGTCAATTTCACTGCCTTTGCCATGAGCGGTGGACTGACGATGCTACGAGTATACGGTCTTGCTGAAAAAGGGCAGCTACTTGACTAAATATTGTATTTTCGCCTTACGCGACTTGTTTTTGCATGCACAATGCACTACGTAAGAAACTACAAAACTGTAAACTAACTAACTTCCTGAATTGAAATATAAAAAAACTTTTAAAAAACGTACTGAATTGATCTATTGATTGGTTAATGAAAAGCACAGTTCTCCTCGTGTGAACGATTCATTCACTTTATCAGACCTTACTAGGTCTTTACATAAGTCCGTCCCTCCATGGTGACATACATGCCAACTTTCAACATCCTGGGGCGGGGATATAGCTCAGTTGGTAGCGCGCTGGATTTGTATTCAGTTGGCCGCTGTCAGCGTGAGTTCGATCCCAGGTTCGGCGGAAATTTATTTTCACAGAGTCAACTTTGTGTGCAGACTCTCTTCGGTGTCCGAACCTCCCCCCGTGTACACTACATTGGGTGTGCACGTTAAAGATCCCACGATTGACAAAAGGGTCTTTCCTGGCAAAATTGCTTAGGCACAGTTAATAATTGTCTACCTATACCCGTGTGACTTGGAATAACAGGCCGTGAAAGGTAAATATGCGCCGAAATGGCTGCAATCTACTGGCCGTATAAAATTTCATCTCACACGGCATCACTGCAGAGCGCCTAGAACTGTACCCACGGAATATGCGCGATATAAGACTCATTGATTGGGTCCCTTCTGTGCGGAGTGGAATATTTTTGGACGAATCAATCTGTTACCTGACGCTAGTGTTTATCTACACAATCAATTTACAAAGAATATCAACTTTGCGCAGAAAGCAGCCAGGATATAATTTTTGTAATGTGACCAAGTTGAGGGATTGTAAAAGCCTGGGCACATACGTATACTTAATTTTCGTTAGTACAGATGAATTCAGAACAGCCATAAGAAGATAGGTATAGGTATCGGCATATTGAGGGTCGGATGTGTGTGATCACGAAATCTCTGTCAGTCTCTGTCAATCTGTCTGTCTTTCTGCCCCCCCCCTCTCTCTCTCTCTCTCTC
>NW_027126262.1:7500-46488 GCF_037325665.1 Littorina saxatilis | reverse complement strand
TCTGGGTCAGCTCCAGTGTCTCGCCTCCTGGGTCAGCTCCAGTGTCTCGCCTCCTGGGTCAGCTCCTGAGTCACGCCTCCTGGGTCAGCTCCAGTGTCTCGCCTCCTGGGTCAGCTCCAGTGTCTCGCCTCCTGGGTCAGCTCCAGTGTCTCGCCTCCTGGGTCAGCTCCTGAGTCACGCCTCCTGGGTCAGCTCCAGTGTCTCGCCTCCTGGGTCAGCTCCAGTGTCTCGCCTCCTGGGTCAGCTCCAGTGTCTCGCCTCCTGGGTCAGCTCCTGAGTCACCCTCCTGGGTCAGCTCCAGTGTCTCGCCTCCTGGTCAGCTCCAGTGTCTCGCCTCCTGGGTCAGCTCCAGTGTCTCGCCTCCTGGGTCAGCTCCAGTGTCTCGCCTCCTGGGTCAGCTCCTGAGTCACGCCTCCTGGGTCAGCTCCAGTGTCTCGCCTCCTGGGTCAGCTCCAGTGTCTCGCCTCCTGGTCAGCTCCAGTGTCTCGCCTCCTGGGTCAGCTCCTGAGTCACGCCTCCTGGGTCAGCTCCAGTGTCTCGCCTCCTGGGTCAGCTCCAGTGTCTCGCCTCCTGGGTCAGCTCCAGTGTCTCGCCTCCTGGGTCAGCTCCTGAGTCACGCCTCCTGGGTCAGCTCCAGTGTCTCGCCTCCTGGGTCAGCTCCAGTGTCTCGCCTCCTGGGTCAGCTCCAGTGTCTCGCCTCCTGGGTCAGCTCCTGAGTCACGCCTCCTGGGTCAGCTCCAGTGTCTCGCCTCCTGGTCAGCTCCAGTGTCTCGCCTCCTGGGTCAGCTCCAGTGTCTCGCCTCCTGGGTCAGCTCCTGAGTCACGCCTCCTGGGTCAGCTCCAGTGTCTCGCGCCTCCTGGGTCAGCTCCAGTGTCTCGCCTCCTGGGTCAGCTCCAGTGTCTCGCCTCCTGGGTCAGCTCCTGAGTCACGCCTCCTGGGTCAGCTCCAGTGTCTCGCCTCCTGGGTCAGCTCCAGTGTCTCGCCTCCTGGGTCAGCTCCAGTGTCTCGCCTCCTGGGTCAGCTCCTGAGTCACGCCTCCTGGGTCAGCTCCAGTGTCTCGCCTCCTGGGTCAGCTCCAGTGTCTCGCCTCCTGGTCAGCTCCAGTGTCTCGCCTCCTGGGTCAGCTCCTGTGTCACGCCTCCTGGGTCAGCTCCAGTGTCTCGCCTCCTGGGTCAGCTCCAGTGTCTCGCCTCCTGGGTCAGCTCCAGTGTCTCGCCTCCTGGGTCAGCTCCTGAGTCACGCCTCCTGGGTCAGCTCCAGTGTCTCGCCTCCTGGGTCAGCTCCAGTGTCTCGCCTCCTGGGTCAGCTCCAGTGTCTCGCCTCCTGGGTCAGCTCCTGTCCGCCTCCTGGGTCAGCTCCAGTGTCTCGCCTCCTGGGTCAGCTCCAGTGTCTCGCCTCCTGGGTCAGCTCCAGTGTCTCGCCTCCTGGGTCAGCTCCTGAGTCACGCCTCCTGGGTCAGCTCCAGTGTCTCGCCTCCTGGGTCAGCTCCAGTGTCTCGCCTCCTGGGTCAGCTCCAGTGTCTCGCCTCCTGGGTCAGCTCCTGAGTCACGCCTCCTGGGTCAGCTCCAGTGTCTCGCCTCCTGGGTCAGCTCCAGTGTCTCGCCTCCTGGGTCAGCTCCAGTGTCTCGCCTCCTGGGTCAGCTCCTGAGTCACGCCTCCTGGGTCAGCTCCAGTGTCTCGCCTCCTGGGTCAGCTCCAGTGTCTCGCCTCCTGGGTCAGCTCCAGTGTCTCGCCTCCTGGGTCAGCTCCAGTGTCTCGCCTCCTGGGTCAGCTCCAGTGTCTCGCCTCCTGGGTCAGCTCCAGTGTCACGCCTCCTGGGTCAGCTCCAGTGTCTCGCCTCCTGGGTCAGCTCCAGTGTCTCGCCTCCTGGTCAGCTCCAGTGTCTCGCCTCCTGGGTCAGCTCCTGAGTCACGCCTCCTGGGTCAGCTCCAGTGTCTCGCCTCCTGGGTCAGCTCCAGTGTCTCGCCTCCTGGGTCAGCTCCAGTGTCTCGCCTCCTGGGTCAGCTCCTGAGTCACGCCTCCTGGGTCAGCTCCAGTGTCTCGCCTCCTGGGTCAGCTCCAGTGTCTCGCCTCCTGGGTCAGCTCCAGTGTCTCGCCTCCTGGGTCAGCTCCTGAGTCACGCCTCCTGGGTCAGCTCCAGTGTCTCGCCTCCTGGGTCAGCTCCAGTGTCTCGCCTCCTGGGTCAGCTCCTGTGTCACGCCTCCTGGGTCAGCTCCAGTGTCTCGCCTCCTGGGTCAGCTCCAGTGTCTCGCCTCCCGCTCCTGGGTCAGCTCCAGTGTCTCGCCTCCTGGGTCAGCTCCTGAGTCACGCCTCCTGGGTCAGCTCCAGTGTCTCGCCTCCTGGGTCAGCTCCAGTGTCTCGCCTCCTGGGTCAGCTCCAGTGTCTCGCCTCCTGGGTCAGCTCCTGAGTCACGCCTCCTGGGTCAGCTCCAGTGTCTCGCCTCCTGGGTCAGCTCCAGTGTCTCGCCTCCTGGGTCAGCTCCAGTGTCTCGCCTCCTGGGTCAGCTCCTGAGTCACGCCTCCTGGGTCAGCTCCAGTGTCTCGCCTCCTGGGTCAGCTCCAGTGTCTCGCCTCCTGGGTCAGCTCCAGTGTCTCGCCTCCTGGGTCAGCTCCTGAGTCACGCCTCCTGGGTCAGCTCCAGTGTCTCGCCTCCTGGGTCAGCTCCAGTGTCTCGCCTCCTGGGTCAGCTCCAGTGTCTCGCCTCCTGGGTCAGCTCCTGAGTCACGCCTCCTGGGTCAGCTCCAGTGTCTCGCCTCCTGGGTCAGCTCCAGTCCGCCTCCTGGGTCAGCTCCAGTGTCTCGCCTCCTGGGTCAGCTCCAGAGTCACGCCTCCTGGGTCAGCTCCAGTGTCTCGCCTCCTGGGTCAGCTCCTGGTCACGCCTCCTGGGTCAGCTCCAGTGTCTCGCCTCCTGGGTCAGCTCCAGTGTCTCCCTCCTGGTCAGCTCCAGTGTCTCGCCTCCTGGGTCAGCTCCTGAGTCACGCCTCCTGGGTCAGCTCCAGTGTCTCGCCTCCTGGGTCAGCTCCAGTGTCTCGCCTCCTGGGTCAGCTCCAGTGTCTCGCCTCCTGGTCAGCTCCTGAGTCACGCCTCCTGGGTCAGCTCCAGTGTCTCGCCTCCTGGGTCAGCTCCAGTGTCTCGCCTCCTGGGTCAGCTCCAGTGTCTCGCCTCCTGGGTCAGCTCCTGAGTCACGCCTCCTGGGTCAGCTCCAGTGTCTCGCCGCCTCCTGGGTCAGCTCCAGTGTCTCGCCTCCTGGGTCAGCTCCAGTGTCTCGCCTCCTGGGTCAGCTCCTGAGTCACGCCTCCTGGGTCAGCTCCAGTGTCTCGCCTCCTGGGTCAGCTCCAGTGTCTCGCCTCCTGGGTCAGCTCCAGTGTCTCGCCTCCTGGGTCAGCTCCTGAGTCACGCCTCCTGGGTCAGCTCCAGTGTCTCGCCTCCTGGGTCAGCTCCAGTGTCTCGCCTCCTGGGTCAGCTCCAGTGTCTCGCCTCCTGGGTCAGCTCCTGAGTCACGCCTCCTGGGTCAGCTCCAGTGTCTCGCCTCCTGGGTCAGCTCCAGTGTCTCGCCTCCTGGGTCAGCTCCAGTGTCTCGCCTCCTGGGTCAGCTCCTGAGTCACGCCTCCTGGGTCAGCTCCAGTGTCTCGCCTCCTGGGTCAGCTCCAGTGTCTCGCCTCCTGGGTCAGCTCCAGTGTCTCGCCTCCTGGGTCAGCTCCTGAGTCACGCCTCCTGGGTCAGCTCCAGTGTCTCGCCTCCTGGGTCAGCTCCAGTGTCTCGCCTCCTGGGTCAGCTCCAGTGTCTCGCCTCCTGGGTCAGCTCCTGAGTCACGCCTCCTGGGTCAGCTCCAGTGTCTCGCCTCCTGGGTCAGCTCCAGTGTCTCGCCTCCTGGGTCAGCTCCAGTGTCTCGCCTCCTGGTCAGCTCCTGAGTCACGCCTCCTGGGTCAGCTCCAGTGTCTCGCCTCCTGGGTCAGCTCCAGTGTCTCGCCTCCTGGGTCAGCTCCAGTGTCTCGCCTCCTGGGTCAGCTCCTGAGTCACGCCTCCTGGGTCAGCTCCAGTGTCTCGCCTCCTGGGTCAGCTCCAGTGTCTCGCCTCCTGGGTCAGCTCCAGTGTCTCGCCTCCTGGGTCAGCTCCTGAGTCACGCCTCCTGGGTCAGCTCCAGTGTCTCGCCTCCTGGGTCAGCTCCAGTGTCTCGCCTCCTGGGTCAGCTCCAGTGTCTCGCCTCCTGGGTCAGCTCCTGAGTCACGCCTCCTGGGTCAGCTCCAGTGTCTCGCCTCCTGGGTCAGCTCCAGTGTCTCGCCTCCTGGGTCAGCTCCAGTGTCTCGCCTCCTGGGTCAGCTCCTGAGTCACGCCTCCTGGGTCAGCTCCAGTGTCTCGCCTCCTGGGTCAGCTCCAGTGTCTCGCCTCCTGGGTCAGCTCCAGTGTCTCGCCTCCTGGGTCAGCTCCTGAGTCACGCCTCCTGGGTCAGCTCCAGTGTCTCGCCTCCTGGGTCAGCTCCAGTGTCTCGCCTCCTGGGTCAGCTCCAGTGTCTCGCCTCCTGGGTCAGCTCCTGAGTCACGCCTCCTGGGTCAGCTCCAGTGTCTCGCCTCCTGGGTCAGCTCCAGTGTCTCGCCTCCTGGGTCAGCTCCAGTGTCTCGCCTCCTGGGTCAGCTCCTGAGTCACGCCTCCTGGGTCAGCTCCAGTGTCTCGCCTCCTGGGTCAGCTCCAGTGTCTCGCCTCCTGGGTCAGCTCCAGTGTCTCGCCTCCTGGGTCAGCTCCTGAGTCACGCCTCCTGGGTCAGCTCCAGTGTCTCGCCTCCTGGGTCAGCTCCAGTGTCTCGCCTCCTGGGTCAGCTCCAGTGTCTCGCCTCCTGGGTCAGCTCCTGAGTCACGCCTCCTGGCTCAGCTCCAGTGTCTCGCCTCCTGGGTCAGCTCCAGTGTCTCGCCTCCTGGGTCAGCTCCAGTGTCTCGCCTCCTGGGTCAGCTCCTGAGTCACGCCTCCTGGGTCAGCTCCAGTGTCTCGCCTCCTGGGTCAGCTCCAGTGTCTCGCCTCCTGGGTCAGCTCCAGTGTCTCGCCTCCTGGGTCAGCTCCTGAGTCACGCCTCCTGGGTCAGCTCCAGTGTCTCGCCTCCTGGGTCAGCTCCAGTGTCTCGCCTCCTGGGTCAGCTCCAGTGTCTCGCCTCCTGGGTCAGCTCCTGAGTCACGCCTCCTGGGTCAGCTCCAGTGTCTCGCCTCCTGGGTCAGCTCCAGTGTCTCGCCTCCTGGGTCAGCTCCAGTGTCTCGCCTCCTGGGTCAGCTCCTGAGTCACGCCTCCTGGCTCAGCTCCAGTGTCTCGCCTCCTTGTCAGCTCCAGTGTCTCGCCTCCTGGGTCAGCTCCAGTGTCTCGCCTCCTGGGTCAGCTCCTGAGTCACGCCTCCTGGGTCAGCTCCAGTGTCTCGCCTCCTGGGTCAGCTCCAGTGTCTCGCCTCCTGGGTCAGCTCCAGTGTCTCGCCTCCTGGGTCAGCTCCTGAGTCACGCCTCCTGGGTCAGCTCCAGTGTCTCGCCTCCTGGGTCAGCTCCAGTGTCTCGCCTCCTGGGTCAGCTCCAGTGTCTCGCCTCCTGGGTCAGCTCCTGAGTCACGCCTCCTGGGTCAGCTCCAGTGTCTCGCCTCCTGGGTCAGCTCCAGTGTCTCGCCTCCTGGGTCAGCTCCAGTGTCTCGCCTCCTGGGTCAGCTCCTGAGTCACGCCTCCTGGGTCAGCTCCAGTGTCTCGCCTCCTGGGTCAGCTCCAGTGTCTCGCCTCCTGGGTCAGCTCCAGTGTCTCGCCTCCTGGGTCAGCTCCTGAGTCACGCCTCCTGGGTCAGCTCCAGTGTCTCGCCTCCTGGGTCAGCTCCAGTGTCTCGCCTCCTGGGTCAGCTCCAGTGTCTCGCCTCCTGGGTCAGCTCCTGAGTCACGCCTCCTGGGTCAGCTCCAGTGTCTCGCCTCCTGGGTCAGCTCCAGTGTCTCGCCTCCTGGGTCAGCTCCAGTGTCTCGCCTCCTGGGTCAGCTCCTGAGTCACGCCTCCTGGGTCAGCTCCAGTGTCTCGCCTCCTGGGTCAGCTCCAGTGTCTCGCCTCCTGGGTCAGCTCCAGTGTCTCGCCTCCTGGGTCAGCTCCAGAGTCTCGCCTCCTGGGTCAGCTCCAGTGTCTCGCCTCCTGGGTCAGCTCCTGTGTCACGCCTCCTGGGTCAGCTCCAGTGTCTCGCCTCCTGGGTCAGCTCCAGTGTCTCGCCTCCTGGGTCAGCTCCAGTGTCTCGCCTCCTGGGTCAGCTCCTGAGTCACGCCTCCTGGGTCAGCTCCAGTGTCTCGCCTCCTGGGTCAGCTCCAGTGTCTCGCCTCCTGGGTCAGCTCCAGTGTCTCGCCTCCTGGGTCAGCTCCTGAGTCACGCCTCCTGGGTCAGCTCCAGTGTCTCGCCTCCTGGGTCAGCTCCAGTGTCTCGCCTCCTGGGTCAGCTCCAGTGTCTCGCCTCCTGGGTCAGCTCCTGAGTCACGCCTCCTGGGTCAGCTCCAGTGTCTCGCCTCCTGGGTCAGCTCCAGTGTCTCGCCTCCTGGGTCAGCTCCAGTGTCTCGCCTCCTGGGTCAGCTCCTGAGTCACGCCTCCTGGGTCAGCTCCAGTGTCTCGCCTCCTGGGTCAGCTCCAGTGTCTCGCCTCCTGGGTCAGCTCCAGTGTCTCGCCTCCTGGGTCAGCTCCTGAGTCACGCCTCCTGGGTCAGCTCCAGTGTCTCGCCTCCTGGGTCAGCTCCAGTGTCTCGCCTCCTGGGTCAGCTCCAGTGTCTCGCCTCCTGGGTCAGCTCCTGAGTCACGCCTCCTGGGTCAGCTCCAGTGTCTCGCCTCCTGGGTCAGCTCCAGTGTCTCGCCTCCTGGGTCAGCTCCAGTGTCTCGCCTCCTGGGTCAGCTCCAGAGTCTCGCCTCCTGGGTCAGCTCCAGTGTCTCGCCTCCGGGTCAGCTCCAGTGTCTCGCCTCCTGGGTCAGCTCCAGTGTCTCGCCTCCTGGGTCAGCTCCTGAGTCACGCCTCCTGGGTCAGCTCCAGTGTCTCGCCTCCTGGGTCAGCTCCAGTGTCTCGCCTCCTGGGTCAGCTCCAGTGTCTCGCCTCCTGGGTCAGCTCCTGAGTCACGCCTCCTGGGTCAGCTCCAGTGTCTCGCCTCCTGGGTCAGCTCCAGTGTCTCGCCTCCTGGGTCAGCTCCAGTGTCTCGCCTCCTGGGTCAGCTCCTGAGTCACGCCTCCTGGGTCAGCTCCAGTGTCTCGCCTCCTGGGTCAGCTCCAGTGTCTCGCCTCCTGGGTCAGCTCCAGTGTCTCGCCTCCTGGGTCAGCTCCTGAGTCACGCCTCCTGGGTCAGCTCCAGTGTCTCGCCTCCTGGGTCAGCTCCAGTGTCTCGCCTCCTGGGTCAGCTCCAGTGTCTCGCCTCCTGGGTCAGCTCCTGAGTCACGCCTCCTGGGTCAGCTCCAGTGTCTCGCCTCCTGGGTCAGCTCCAGTGTCTCGCCTCCTGGGTCAGCTCCAGTGTCTCGCCTCCTGGGTCAGCTCCTGAGTCACGCCTCCTGGGTCAGCTCCAGTGTCTCGCCTCCTGGGTCAGCTCCAGTGTCTCGCCTCCTGGGTCAGCTCCAGTGTCTCGCCTCCTGGGTCAGCTCCTGAGTCACGCCTCCTGGGTCAGCTCCAGTGTCTCGCCTCCTGGGTCAGCTCCAGTGTCTCGCCTCCTGGGTCAGCTCCAGTGTCTCGCCTCCTGGGTCAGCTCCTGAGTCACGCCTCCTGGGTCAGCTCCAGTGTCTCGCCTCCTGGGTCAGCTCCAGTGTCTCGCCTCCTGGGTCAGCTCCAATGTCTCGCCTCCTGGGTCAGCTCCTGAGTCACGCCTCCTGGGTCAGCTCCAGTGTCTCGCCTCCTGGGTCAGCTCCAGTGTCTCGCCTCCTGGGTCAGCTCCAGTGTCTCGCCTCCTGGGTCAGCTCCTGAGTCACGCCTCCTGGGTCAGCTCCAGTGTCTCGCCTCCTGGGTCAGCTCCAGTGTCTCGCCTCCTGGGTCAGCTCCAGTGTCTCGCCTCCTGGGTCAGCTCCTGAGTCACGCCTCCTGGGTCAGCTCCAGTGTCTCGCCTCCTGGGTCAGCTCCAGTGTCTCGCCTCCTGGGTCAGCTCCAGTGTCTCGCCTCCTGGGTCAGCTCCTGAGTCACGCCTCCTGGGTCAGCTCCAGTGTCTCGCCTCCTGGGTCAGCTCCAGTGTCTCGCCTCCTGGGTCAGCTCCAGTGTCTCGCCTCCTGGGTCAGCTCCTGAGTCACGCCTCCTGGGTCAGCTCCAGTGTCTCGCCTCCTGGGTCAGCTCCAGTGTCTCGCCTCCTGGGTCAGCTCCAGTGTCTCGCCTCCTGGGTCAGCTCCTGAGTCACGCCTCCTGGGTCAGCTCCAGTGTCTCGCCTCCTGGGTCAGCTCCAGTGTCTCGCCTCCTGGGTCAGCTCCAGTGTCTCGCCTCCTGGGTCAGCTCCTGAGTCACGCCTCCTGGGTCAGCTCCAGTGTCTCGCCTCCTGGGTCAGCTCCAGTGTCTCGCCTCCTGGGTCAGCTCCAGTGTCTCGCCTCCTGGGTCAGCTCCTGAGTCACGCCTCCTGGGTCAGCTCCAGTGTCTCGCCTCCTGGGTCAGCTCCAGTGTCTCGCCTCCTGGGTCAGCTCCAGTGTCTCGCCTCCTGGGTCAGCTCCTGAGTCACGCCTCCTGGGTCAGCTCCAGTGTCTCGCCTCCTGGGTCAGCTCCAGTGTCTCGCCTCCTGGGTCAGCTCCAGTGTCTCGCCTCCTGGGTCAGCTCCTGAGTCACGCCTCCTGGGTCAGCTCCAGTGTCTCGCCTCCTGGGTCAGCTCCAGTGTCTCGCCTCCTGGGTCAGCTCCAGTGTCTCGCCTCCTGGGTCAGCTCCTGAGTCACGCCTCCTGGGTCAGCTCCAGTGTCTCGCCTCCTGGGTCAGCTCCAGTGTCTCGCCTCCTGGGTCAGCTCCAGTGTCTCGCCTCCTGGGTCAGCTCCTGAGTCACGCCTCCTGGGTCAGCTCCAGTGTCTCGCCTCCTGGGTCAGCTCCAGTGTCTCGCCTCCTGGGTCAGCTCCAGTGTCTCGCCTCCTGGGTCAGCTCCTGAGTCACGCCTCCTGGGTCAGCTCCAGTGTCTCGCCTCCTGGGTCAGCTCCAGTGTCTCGCCTCCTGGGTCAGCTCCAGTGTCTCGCCTCCTGGGTCAGCTCCTGAGTCACGCCTCCTGGGTCAGCTCCAGTGTCTCGCCTCCTGGGTCAGCTCCAGTGTCTCGCCTCCTGGGTCAGCTCCAGTGTCTCGCCTCCTGGGTCAGCTCCTGAGTCACGCCTCCTGGGTCAGCTCCAGTGTCTCGCCTCCTGGGTCAGCTCCAGTGTCTCGCCTCCTGGGTCAGCTCCAGTGTCTCGCCTCCTGGGTCAGCTCCTGAGTCACGCCTCCTGGGTCAGCTCCAGTGTCTCGCCTCCTGGGTCAGCTCCAGTGTCTCGCCTCCTGGGTCAGCTCCAGTGTCTCGCCTCCTGGGTCAGCTCCTGAGTCACGCCTCCTGGGTCAGCTCCAGTGTCTCGCCTCCTGGGTCAGCTCCAGTGTCTCGCCTCCTGGGTCAGCTCCAGTGTCTCGCCTCCTGGGTCAGCTCCAGTGTCTCGCCTCCTGGGTCAGCTCCAGTGTCTCGCCTCCTGGGTCAGCTCCTGAGTCACGCCTCCTGGGTCAGCTCCAGTGTCTCGCCTCCTGGGTCAGCTCCAGTGTCTCGCCTCCTGGGTCAGCTCCAGTGTCTCGCCTCCTGGGTCAGCTCCTGAGTCACGCCTCCTGGGTCAGCTCCAGTGTCTCGCCTCCTGGGTCAGCTCCAGTGTCTCGCCTCCTGGGTCAGCTCCAGTGTCTCGCCTCCTGGGTCAGCTCCTGAGTCACGCCTCCTGGGTCAGCTCCAGTGTCTCACCTCCTGGGTCAGCTCCAGTGTCTCGCCTCCTGGGTCAGCTCCAGTGTCTCGCCTCCTGGGTCAGCTCCTGAGTCACGCCTCCTGGGTCAGCTCCAGTGTCTCGCCTCCTGGGTCAGCTCCAGTGTCTCGCCTCCTGGGTCAGCTCCAGTGTCTCGCCTCCTGGGTCAGCTCCTGAGTCACGCCTCCTGGGTCAGCTCCAGTGTCTCGCCTCCTGGGTCAGCTCCAGTGTCTCGCCTCCTGGGTCAGCTCCAGTGTCTCGCCTCCTGGGTCAGCTCCTGAGTCACGCCTCCTGGGTCAGCTCCAGTGTCTCGCCTCCTGGGTCAGCTCCAGTGTCTCGCCTCCTGGGTCAGCTCCAGTGTCTCGCCTCCTGGGTCAGCTCCTGAGTCACGCCTCCTGGGTCAGCTCCAGTGTCTCGCCTCCTGGGTCAGCTCCAGTGTCTCGCCTCCTGGGTCAGCTCCAGTGTCTCGCCTCCTGGGTCAGCTCCTGAGTCACGCCTCCTGGGTCAGCTCCAGTGTCTCACCTCCTGGGTCAGCTCCAGTGTCTCGCCTCCTGGGTCAGCTCCAGTGTCTCGCCTCCTGGGTCAGCTCCAGAGTCACGCCTCCTGGGTCAGCTCCAGTGTCTCGCCTCCTGGGTCAGCTCCAGTGTCTCGCCTCCTGGGTCAGCTCCAGTGTCTCGCCTCCTGGGTCAGCTCCTGAGTCACGCCTCCTGGGTCAGCTCCAGTGTCTCGCCTCCTGGGTCAGCTCCAGTGTCTCGCCTCCTGGGTCAGCTCCAGTGTCTCGCCTCCTGGGTCAGCTCCTGAGTCACGCCTCCTGGGTCAGCTCCAGTGTCTCGCCTCCTGGGTCAGCTCCAGTGTCTCGCCTCCTGGGTCAGCTCCAGTGTCTCGCCTCCTGGGTCAGCTCCTGAGTCACGCCTCCTGGGTCAGCTCCAGTGTCTCGCCTCCTGGGTCAGCTCCAGTGTCTCGCCTCCTGGGTCAGCTCCAGTGTCTCGCCTCCTGGGTCAGCTCCTGAGTCACGCCTCCTGGGTCAGCTCCAGTGTCTCGCCTCCTGGGTCAGCTCCAGTGTCTCGCCTCCTGGGTCAGCTCCAGTGTCTCGCCTCCTGGGTCAGCTCCTGAGTCACGCCTCCTGGGTCAGCTCCAGTGTCTCGCCTCCTGGGTCAGCTCCAGTGTCTCGCCTCCTGGGTCAGCTCCAGTGTCTCGCCTCCTGGGTCAGCTCCTGAGTCACGCCTCCTGGGTCAGCTCCAGTGTCTCGCCTCCTGGGTCAGCTCCAGTGTCTCGCCTCCTGGGTCAGCTCCAGTGTCTCGCCTCCTGGGTCAGCTCCTGAGTCACGCCTCCTGGGTCAGCTCCAGTGTCTCGCCTCCTGGGTCAGCTCCAGTGTCTCGCCTCCTGGGTCAGCTCCAGTGTCTCGCCTCCTGGGTCAGCTCCAGTGTCTCGCCTCCTGGGTCAGCTCCAGTGTCTCGCCTCCTGGGTCAGCTCCTGAGTCACGCCTCCTGGGTCAGCTCCAGTGTCTCGCCTCCTGGGTCAGCTCCAGTGTCTCGCCTCCTGGGTCAGCTCCAGTGTCTCGCCTCCTGGGTCAGCTCCAGAGTCTCGCCTCCTGGGTCAGCTCCAGTGTCTCGCCTCCTGGGTCAGCTCCAGTGTCTCGCCTCCTGGGTCAGCTCCTGAGTCACGCCTCCTGGGTCAGCTCCAGTGTCTCGCCTCCTGGGTCAGCTCCAGTGTCTCGCCTCCTGGGTCAGCTCCAGTGTCTCGCCTCCTGGGTCAGCTCCTGAGTCACGCCTCCTGGGTCAGCTCCAGTGTCTCGCCTCCTGGGTCAGCTCCAGTGTCTCGCCTCCTGGGTCAGCTCCAGTGTCTCGCCTCCTGGGTCAGCTCCTGAGTCACGCCTCCTGGGTCAGCTCCAGTGTCTCGCCTCCTGGGTCAGCTCCAGTGTCTCGCCTCCTGGGTCAGCTCCAGTGTCTCGCCTCCTGGGTCAGCTCCTGAGTCACGCCTCCTGGGTCAGCTCCAGTGTCTCGCCTCCTGGGTCAGCTCCAGTGTCTCGCCTCCTGGGTCAGCTCCAGTGTCTCGCCTCCTGGGTCAGCTCCTGAGTCACGCCTCCTGGGTCAGCTCCAGTGTCTCGCCTCCTGGGTCAGCTCCAGTGTCTCGCCTCCTGGGTCAGCTCCAGTGTCTCGCCTCCTGGGTCAGCTCCTGAGTCACGCCTCCTGGGTCAGCTCCAGTGTCTCGCCTCCTGGGTCAGCTCCAGTGTCTCGCCTCCTGGGTCAGCTCCAGTGTCTCGCCTCCTGGGTCAGCTCCTGAGTCACGCCTCCTGGGTCAGCTCCAGTGTCTCGCCTCCTGGGTCAGCTCCAGTGTCTCGCCTCCTGGGTCAGCTCCAGTGTCTCGCCTCCTGGGTCAGCTCCTGAGTCACGCCTCCTGGGTCAGCTCCAGTGTCTCGCCTCCTGGGTCAGCTCCAGTGTCTCGCCTCCTGGGTCAGCTCCAGTGTCTCGCCTCCTGGGTCAGCTCCTGAGTCACGCCTCCTGGGTCAGCTCCAGTGTCTCGCCTCCTGGGTCAGCTCCAGTGTCTCGCCTCCTGGGTCAGCTCCAGTGTCTCGCCTCCTGGGTCAGCTCCTGAGTCACGCCTCCTGGGTCAGCTCCAGTGTCTCGCCTCCTGGGTCAGCTCCAGTGTCTCGCCTCCTGGGTCAGCTCCTGAGTCACGCCTCCTGGGTCAGCTCCAGTGTCTCGCCTCCTGGGTCAGCTCCAGTGTCTCGCCTCCTGGGTCAGCTCCAGTGTCTCGCCTCCTGGGTCAGCTCCTGAGTCACGCCTCCTGGGTCAGCTCCAGTGTCTCGCCTCCTGGGTCAGCTCCAGTGTCTCGCCTCCTGGGTCAGCTCCAGTGTCTCGCCTCCTGGGTCAGCTCCTGAGTCACGCCTCCTGGGTCAGCTCCAGTGTCTCGCCTCCTGGGTCAGCTCCAGTGTCTCGCCTCCTGGGTCAGCTCCAGTGTCTCGCCTCCTGGGTCAGCTCCAGTGTCTCGCCTCCTGGGTCAGCTCCTGAGTCACGCCTCCTGGGTCAGCTCCAGTGTCTCGCCTCCTGGGTCAGCTCCAGTGTCTCGCCTCCTGGGTCAGCTCCAGTGTCTCGCCTCCTGGGTCAGCTCCTGAGTCACGCCTCCTGGGTCAGCTCCAGTGTCTCGCCTCCTGGGTCAGCTCCAGTGTCTCGCCTCCTGGGTCAGCTCCAGTGTCTCGGCTCCTGGGTCAGCTCCTGAGTCACGCCTCCTGGGTCAGCTCCAGTGTCTCGCCTCCTGGGTCAGCTCCAGTGTCTCGCCTCCTGGGTCAGCTCCAGTGTCTCGCCTCCTGGGTCAGCTCCAGTGTCTCGCCTCCTGGGTCAGCTCCAGTGTCTCGCCTCCTGGGTCAGCTCCTGAGTCACGCCTCCTGGGTCAGCTCCAGTGTCTCGCCTCCTGGGTCAGCTCCAGTGTCTCGCCTCCCGGGTCAGCTCCAGTGTCTCGCCTCCTGGGTCAGCTCCTGAGTCACGCCTCCTGGGTCAGCTCCAGTGTCTCGCCTCCTGGGTCAGCTCCAGTGTCTCGCCTCCTGGGTCAGCTCCAGTGTCTCGCCTCCTGGGTCAGCTCCTGAGTCACGCCTCCTGGGTCAGCTCCAGTGTCTCGCCTCCTGGGTCAGCTCCAGTGTCTCGCCTCCTGGGTCAGCTCCAGTGTCTCGCCTCCTGGGTCAGCTCCTGAGTCACGCCTCCTGGGTCAGCTCCAGTGTCTCGCCTCCTGGGTCAGCTCCAGTGTCTCGCCTCCTGGGTCAGCTCCAGTGTCTCGCCTCCTGGGTCAGCTCCAGTGTCTCGCCTCCTGGGTCAGCTCCAGTGTCTCGCCTCCTGGGTCAGCTCCAGTGTCTCGCCTCCCGGGTCAGCTCCAGTGTCTCGCCTCCTGGGTCAGCTCCTGAGTCACGCCTCCTGGGTCAGCTCCAGTGTCTCGCCTCCTGGGTCAGCTCCAGTGTCTCGCCTCCTGGGTCAGCTCCAGTGTCTCGCCTCCTGGGTCAGCTCCTGAGTCACGCCTCCTGGGTCAGCTCCAGTGTCTCGCCTCCTGGGTCAGCTCCAGTGTCTCGCCTCCTGGGTCAGCTCCAGTGTCTCGCCTCCTGGGTCAGCTCCTGAGTCACGCCTCCTGGGTCAGCTCCAGTGTCTCGCCTCCTGGGTCAGCTCCAGTGTCTCGCCTCCTGGGTCAGCTCCAGTGACTCGCCTCCTGGGTCAGCTCCAGTGTCTCGCCTCCTGGGTCAGCTCCAGTGTCTCGCCTCCTGGGTCAGCTCCTGAGTCACGCCTCCTGGGTCAGCTCCAGTGTCTCGCCTCCTGGGTCAGCTCCAGTGTCTCGCCTCCTGGGTCAGCTCCAGTGTCTCGCCTCCTGGGTCAGCTCCTGAGTCACGCCTCCTGGGTCAGCTCCAGTGTCTCGCCTCCTGGGTCAGCTCCAGTGTCTCGCCTCCTGGGTCAGCTCCAGTGACTCGCCTCCTGGGTCAGCTCCTGAGTCACGCCTCCTGGGTCAGCTCCAGTGTCTCGCCTCCTGGGTCAGCTCCAGTGTCTCGCCTCCTGGGTCAGCTCCAGTGTCTCGCCTCCTGGGTCAGCTCCTGAGTCACGCCTCCTGGGTCAGCTCCAGTGTCTCGCCTCCTGGGTCAGCTCCAGTGTCTCGCCTCCTGGGTCAGCTCCAGTGTCTCGCCTCCTGGGTCAGCTCCTGAGTCACGCCTCCTGGGTCAGCTCCAGTGTCTCGCCTCCTGGGTCAGCTCCAGTGTCTCGCCTCCTGGGTCAGCTCCAGTGTCTCGCCTCCTGGGTCAGCTCCTGAGTCACGCCTCCTGGGTCAGCTCCAGTGTCTCGCCTCCTGGGTCAGCTCCAGTGTCTCGCCTCCTGGGTCAGCTCCAGTGTCTCGCCTCCTGGGTCAGCTCCTGAGTCACGCCTCCTGGGTCAGCTCCAGTGTCTCGCCTCCTGGGTCAGCTCCAGTGTCTCGCCTCCTGGGTCAGCTCCAGTGTCTCGCCTCCTGGGTCAGCTCCTGAGTCACGCCTCCTGGGTCAGCTCCAGTGTCTCGCCTCCTGGGTCAGCTCCAGTGTCTCGCCTCCTGGGTCAGCTCCAGTGTCTCGCCTCCTGGGTCAGCTCCTGAGTCACGCCTCCTGGGTCAGCTCCAGTGTCTCGCCTCCTGGGTCAGCTCCAGTGTCTCGCCTCCTGGGTCAGCTCCAGTGTCTCGCCTCCTGGGTCAGCTCCTGAGTCACGCCTCCTGGGTCAGCTCCAGTGTCTCGCCTCCTGGGTCAGCTCCAGTGTCTCGCCTCCTGGGTCAGCTCCAGTGTCTCGCCTCCTGGGTCAGCTCCTGAGTCACGCCTCCTGGGTCAGCTCCAGTGTCTCGCCTCCTGGGTCAGCTCCAGTGTCTCGCCTCCTGGGTCAGCTCCAGTGTCTCGCCTCCTGGGTCAGCTCCTGAGTCACGCCTCCTGGGTCAGCTCCAGTGTCTCGCCTCCTGGGTCAGCTCCAGTGTCTCGCCTCCTGGGTCAGCTCCAGTGTCTCGCCTCCTGGGTCAGCTCCTGAGTCACGCCTCCTGGGTCAGCTCCAGTGTCTCGCCTCCTGGGTCAGCTCCAGTGTCTCGCCTCCTGGGTCAGCTCCAGTGTCTCGCCTCCTGGGTCAGCTCCTGAGTCACGCCTCCTGGGTCAGCTCCAGTGTCTCGCCTCCTGGGTCAGCTCCAGTGTCTCGCCTCCTGGGTCAGCTCCAGTGTCTCGCCTCCTGGGTCAGCTCCTGAGTCACGCCTCCTGGGTCAGCTCCAGTGTCTCGCCTCCTGGGTCAGCTCCAGTGTCTCGCCTCCTGGGTCAGCTCCAGTGTCTCGCCTCCTGGGTCAGCTCCTGAGTCACGCCTCCTGGGTCAGCTCCAGTGTCTCGCCTCCTGGGTCAGCTCCAGTGTCTCGCCTCCTGGGTCAGCTCCAGTGTCTCGCCTCCTGGGTCAGCTCCTGAGTCACGCCTCCTGGGTCAGCTCCAGTGTCTCGCCTCCTGGGTCAGCTCCAGTGTCTCGCCTCCTGGGTCAGCTCCAGTGTCTCGCCTCCTGGGTCAGCTCCTGAGTCACGCCTCCTGGGTCAGCTCCAGTGTCTCGCCTCCTGGGTCAGCTCCAGTGTCTCGCCTCCTGGGTCAGCTCCAGTGTCTCGCCTCCTGGGTCAGCTCCTGAGTCACGCCTCCTGGGTCAGCTCCAGTGTCTCGCCTCCTGGGTCAGCTCCAGTGTCTCGCCTCCTGGGTCAGCTCCAGTGTCTCGCCTCCTGGGTCAGCTCCTGAGTCACGCCTCCTGGGTCAGCTCCAGTGTCTCGCCTCCTGGGTCAGCTCCAGTGTCTCGCCTCCTGGGTCAGCTCCAGTGTCTCGCCTCCTCTGTCAGCTCCTGAGTCACGCCTCCTGGGTCAGCTCCAGTGTCTCGCCTCCTGGGTCAGCTCCAGTGTCTCGCCTCCTGGGTCAGCTCCAGTGTCTCGCCTCCTGGGTCAGCTCCTGAGTCACGCCTCCTGGGTCAGCTCCAGTGTCTCGCCTCCTGGGTCAGCTCCAGTGTCTCGCCTCCTGGGTCAGCTCCAGTGTCTCGCCTCCTGGGTCAGCTCCTGAGTCACGCCTCCTGGGTCAGCTCCAGTGTCTCGCCTCCTGGGTCAGCTCCAGTGTCTCGCCTCCTGGGTCAGCTCCAGTGTCTCGCCTCCTGGGTCAGCTCCTGAGTCACGCCTCCTGGGTCAGCTCCAGTGTCTCGCCTCCTGGGTCAGCTCCAGTGTCTCGCCTCCTGGGTCAGCTCCAGTGTCTCGCCTCCTGGGTCAGCTCCTGAGTCACGCCTCCTGGGTCAGCTCCAGTGTCTCGCCTCCTGGGTCAGCTCCAGTGTCTCGCCTCCTGGGTCAGCTCCAGTGTCTCGCCTCCTGGGTCAGCTCCTGAGTCACGCCTCCTGGGTCAGCTCCAGTGTCTCGCCTCCTGGGTCAGCTCCAGTGTCTCGCCTCCTGGGTCAGCTCCAGTGTCTCGCCTCCTGGGTCAGCTCCAGTGTCTCGCCTCCTGGGTCAGCTCCAGTGTCTCGCCTCCTGGGTCAGCTCCTGAGTCACGCCTCCTGGGTCAGCTCCAGTGTCTCGCCTCCTGGGTCAGCTCCAGTGTCTCGCCTCCTGGGTCAGCTCCAGTGTCTCGCCTCCTGGGTCAGCTCCTGAGTCACGCCTCCTGGGTCAGCTCCAGTGTCTCGCCTCCTGGGTCAGCTCCAGTGTCTCGCCTCCTGGGTCAGCTCCAGTGTCTCGCCTCCTGGGTCAGCTCCTGAGTCACGCCTCCTGGGTCAGCTCCAGTGTCTCGCCTCCTGGGTCAGCTCCAGTGTCTCGCCTCCTGGGTCAGCTCCAGTGTCTCGCCTCCTGGGTCAGCTCCTGAGTCACGCCTCCTGGGTCAGCTCCAGTGTCTCGCCTCCTGGGTCAGCTCCAGTGTCTCGCCTCCTGGGTCAGCTCCAGTGTCTCGCCTCCTGGGTCAGCTCCTGAGTCACGCCTCCTGGGTCAGCTCCAGTGTCTCGCCTCCTGGGTCAGCTCCAGTGTCTCGCCTCCTGGGTCAGCTCCAGTGTCTCGCCTCCTGGGTCAGCTCCTGAGTCACGCCTCCTGGGTCAGCTCCAGTGTCTCGCCTCCTGGGTCAGCTCCAGTGTCTCGCCTCCTGGGTCAGCTCCAGTGTCTCGCCTCCTGGGTCAGCTCCTGAGTCACGCCTCCTGGGTCAGCTCCAGTGTCTCGCCTCCTGGGTCAGCTCCAGTGTCTCGCCTCCTGGGTCAGCTCCAGTGTCTCGCCTCCTGGGTCAGCTCCTGAGTCACGCCTCCTGGGTCAGCTCCAGTGTCTCGCCTCCTGGGTCAGCTCCAGTGTCTCGCCTCCTGGGTCAGCTCCAGTGTCTCGCCTCCTGGGTCAGCTCCTGAGTCACGCCTCCTGGGTCAGCTCCAGTGTCTCGCCTCCTGGGTCAGCTCCAGTGTCTCGCCTCCTGGGTCAGCTCCAGTGTCTCGCCTCCTGGGTCAGCTCCTGAGTCACGCCTCCTGGGTCAGCTCCAGTGTCTCGCCTCCTGGGTCAGCTCCAGTGTCTCGCCTCCTGGGTCAGCTCCAGTGTCTCGCCTCCTGGGTCAGCTCCTGAGTCACGCCTCCTGGGTCAGCTCCAGTGTCTCGCCTCCTGGGTCAGCTCCAGTGTCTCGCCTCCTGGGTCAGCTCCAGTGTCTCGCCTCCTGGGTCAGCTCCTGAGTCACGCCTCCTGGGTCAGCTCCAGTGTCTCGCCTCCTGGGTCAGCTCCAGTGTCTCGCCTCCTGGGTCAGCTCCTGAGTCACGCCTCCTGGGTCAGCTCCAGTGTCTCGCCTCCTGGGTCAGCTCCAGTGTCTCGCCTCCTGGGTCAGCTCCAGTGTCTCGCCTCCTGGGTCAGCTCCTGAGTCACGCCTCCTGGGTCAGCTCCAGTGTCTCGCCTCCTGGGTCAGCTCCAGTGTCTCGCCTCCTGGGTCAGCTCCAGTGTCTCGCCTCCTGGGTCAGCTCCTGAGTCACGCCTCCTGGGTCAGCTCCAGTGTCTCGCCTCCTGGGTCAGCTCCAGTGTCTCGCCTCCTGGGTCAGCTCCAGTGTCTCGCCTCCTGGGTCAGCTCCAGTGTCTCGCCTCCTGGGTCAGCTCCTGAGTCACGCCTCCTGGGTCAGCTCCAGTGTCTCGCCTCCTGGGTCAGCTCCAGTGTCTCGCCTCCTGGGTCAGCTCCAGTGTCTCGCCTCCTGGGTCAGCTCCTGAGTCACGCCTCCTGGGTCAGCTCCAGTGTCTCGCCTCCTGGGTCAGCTCCAGTGTCTCGCCTCCTGGGTCAGCTCCAGTGTCTCGCCTCCTGGGTCAGCTCCTGAGTCACGCCTCCTGGGTCAGCTCCAGTGTCTCGCCTCCTGGGTCAGCTCCAGTGTCTCGCCTCCTGGGTCAGCTCCAGTGTCTCGCCTCCTGGGTCAGCTCCAGTGTCTCGCCTCCTGGGTCAGCTCCAGTGTCTCGCCTCCTGGGTCAGCTCCTGAGTCACGCCTCCTGGGTCAGCTCCAGTGTCTCGCCTCCTGGGTCAGCTCCAGTGTCTCGCCTCCTGGGTCAGCTCCAGTGTCTCGCCTCCTGGGTCAGCTCCTGAGTCACGCCTCCTGGGTCAGCTCCAGTGTCTCGCCTCCTGGGTCAGCTCCAGTGTCTCGCCTCCTGGGTCAGCTCCAGTGTCTCGCCTCCTGGGTCAGCTCCTGAGTCACGCCTCCTGGGTCAGCTCCAGTGTCTCGCCTCCTGGGTCAGCTCCAGTGTCTCGCCTCCTGGGTCAGCTCCAGTGTCTCGCCTCCTGGGTCAGCTCCTGAGTCACGCCTCCTGGGTCAGCTCCAGTGTCTCGCCTCCTGGGTCAGCTCCAGTGTCTCGCCTCCTGGGTCAGCTCCAGTGTCTCGCCTCCTGGGTCAGCTCCAGTGTCACGCCTCCTGGGTCAGCTCCAGTGTCTCGCCTCCTGGGTCAGCTCCAGTGTCTCGCCTCCTGGGTCAGCTCCAGTGTCTCGCCTCCTGGGTCAGCTCCTGAGTCACGCCTCCTGGGTCAGCTCCAGTGTCTCGCCTCCTGGGTCAGCTCCAGTGTCTCGCCTCCTGGGTCAGCTCCAGTGTCTCGCCTCCTGGGTCAGCTCCTGAGTCACGCCTCCTGGGTCAGCTCCAGTGTCTCGCCTCCTGGGTCAGCTCCAGTGTCTCGCCTCCTGGGTCAGCTCCAGTGTCTCGCCTCCTGGGTCAGCTCCTGAATCTCGCCTCCTGGGTCAGCTCCAGCGTCTCGCCTCCCGGGTCCGCTCCAGTGTCTCGCCTCCTGTGTCAGCTCCAGTGTCTCGCCTCCTGGGTCAGCTCCAGTGTATCGCCTCCTGGGTCAGCTCCAGTGTTTCGCCTCCTGGGTCAGCTCCTGAGTCACGCCTCCTGGATCAGCTCCAGTGTCTCGCCTCCCGGGTCAGCTCCAGTGTCTCGCCTCCTTGGTCAGCTCCAGTGTCTCGCCTCCTGGGTCAGCTCCTGAGTCACGCCTCCTGGGTCAGCTCCAGTGTCTCGCCTCCCGAGTCAGCTCCAGTGTCTCGCCTCCTGGGTCAGCTCCAGTGTCTCGCCTCCTGGGTCAGCTTCTGAGTCACGCCTCCTGGGTCAGCTCCAGTGTCTCGCCTCCTGGGTCAGCTCCAGTGTCTCGCCTCCTGGGTCAGCTCCAGTGTCTCGCCTCCTGGGTCAGCTCCTGAGTCACGCCTCCTGGGTCAGCTCCAGGGTCTCGCCTCCTGGGTCAGCTCCAGTGTCTCGCCTCCTGGGTCAGCTCCAGTGTCTCGCCTCCTGGGTCAGCTCCTGAGTCACGCCTCCTGGATCAGCTCCAGTGTCTCGCCTCCTGGGTCAGCTCCAGTATCTCGCCTCCTGGGTCAGCTCCAGTGTATCGCCTCCTGGGTCAGCTCCTAAGTCACGCCTCCTGGGTCAGCTCCAGTGTCTCGCCTCCTGGGTCAGCTCCAGTGTCTCGCCTCCTGGGTCAGCTCCAGTGTATCGCCTCCTGGGTCAGCTCCTAAGTCACGCCTCCTGGGTCAGCTCCAGTGTCTCGCCTCCTGGGTCAGCTCCAGTGTCTCGCCTCCTGGGTCAGCTCCAGTGTCTCGCCTCCTGGGTCAGCTCCTGAGTCACGCCTCCTGGATCAGCTCCAGCGTCTCGCCTCCCGGGTCAGCTCCAGTGTCTCGCCTCCTGGGTCAGCTCCAGTGTCTCGCCTCCTGGGTCAGCTCCTGAGTCACGCCTCCTGTGTCAGCTCCAGTGTCTCGCCGCCTGGGTCAGCTCCAGAGTCTCGCCTCCTGGGTCAGCTCCAGTGTCTCGCCTCCTGGGTCAGCTCCTAAGTCACGCCTCCTGGGTCAGCTCCAGTGTCTCGCCTCCTGGGTCAGCTCCAGTGTCTCGCCTCCTGGGTCAGCTCCAGTGTCTCGCCTCCTGGGTCAGCTCCTGAGTCACGCCTCCTGGGTCAGCTCCAGTGTCTCGCCTCCTGGGTCAGCTCCAGTGTCTCGCCTCCTGGGTCAGCTCCAGTGTCTCGCCTCCTGGGTCAGCTCCTGAGTCACGCCTCCTGGATCAGCTCCAGTGTCTCGCCTCCTGGGTCAGCTCCAGTATCTCGCCTCCTGGGTCAGCTCCTGAGTCACGCCTCCTGGGTCAGCTCCAGTGTCTCGCCTCCTGGGTCAGCTCCAGTGTCTCGCCTCCTGGGTCAGCTCCAGTGTCTCGCCTCCTGGGTCAGCTCCTGAGTCACGCCTCCTGGGTCAGCTCCAGTGTCTCGCCTCCCGGGTCAGCTCCAGTGTCTCGCCTCCTGGGTCAGCTCCAGTGTCTCGCCTCCTGGGTCAGCTCCTGAGTCACGCCTCCTGGGTCAGCTCCAGTGTCTCGCCTCCTGGGTCAGCTCCAGTGTCTCGCCTCCTGGGTCAGCTCCAGTGTCTCGCCTCCTGGGTCAGCTCCAGTGTCTCGCCTCCTGGGTCAGCTCCTGAGTCACGCCTCCTGGGTCAGCTCCAGTGTCTCGCCTCCTGGGTCAGCTCCAGTGTCTCGCCTCCTGGGTCAGCTCCAGTGTCTCGCCTCCTGGGTCAGCTCCTGAGTCACGCCTCCTGGGTCAGCTCCAGTGTCTCGCCTCCTGGGTCAGCTCCAGTGTCTCGCCTCCTGGGTCAGCTCCTGAGTCACGCCTCCTGGGTCAGCTCCAGTGTCTCGCCTCCTGGGTCAGCTCCAGTGTCTCGCCTCCTGGGTCAGCTCCAGTGTCTCGCCTCCTGGGTCAGCTCCTGAGTCACGCCTCCTGGGTCAGCTCCAGTGTCTCGCCTCCTGGGTCAGCTCCAGTGTCTCGCCTCCTGGGTCAGCTCCTGAGTCACGCCTCCTGGGTCAGCTCCAGGGTCTCGCCTCCTGGGTCAGCTCCAGTGTCTCGCCTCCTGGGTCAGCTCCAGTGTCTCGCCTCCTGGGTCAGCTCCTGAGTCACGCCTCCTGGGTCAGCTCCAGTGTATCGCCTCTTGGGTCAGCTCCAGTGTCTCGCCTCCTGGGTCAGCTCCAGTGTCTCGCCTCCTGGGTCAGCTCCTGAGTCACGCCTCCTGGGTCAGCTCCAGTGTCTCGCCTCCTGGGTCAGCTCCAGTGTCTCGCCTCCTGGGTCAGCTCCAGTGTCTCGCCTCCTGGGTCAGCTCCTGAGTCACGCCTCCTGGGTCAGCTCCAGTGTCTCGCCTCCTGGGTCAGCTCCAGTGTCTCGCCTCCTGGGTCAGCTCCAGTGTCTCGCCTCCTGGGTCAGCTCCAGTGTATCGCCTCCTGTGTCAGCTCCAGTGTCTCGCCTCCTGGGTCAGCTCCAGTGTCTCGCCTCCTGGGTCAGCTCCAGTGTCTCGCCTCCTGGGTCAGCTCCTAAGTCACGCCTCCTGGGTCAGCTCCAGTGTCTCGCCTCCTGGGTCAGCTCCAGTGTCTCGCCTCCTGGGTCAGCTCCAGTGTCTCGCCTCCTGGGTCAGCTCCTGAGTCACGCCTCCTGGGTCAGCTCCAGTGTCTCGCCTCCTGGGTCAGCTCCAGTGTCTCTCCTCCTGGGTCAGCTCCAGTGTATCGCCTCCTGGGTCAGCTCCTGAGTCACGCCTCCTGGGTCAGCTCCAGTGTCTCGCCTCCTGGGTCAGCTCCAGTGTCTCGCCTCCTGGGTCAGCTCCAGTGTCTCGCCTCCTGGGTCAGCTCCTGAGTCACGCCTCCTGGGTCAGCTCCAGTGTCTCGCCTCCTGGGTCAGCTCCAGTGTCTCGCCTCCTGGGTCAGCTCCAGTGTCTCGCCTCCTGGGTCAGCTCCTGAGTCACGCCTCCTGGGTCAGCTCCAGTGTCTCGCCTCCTGGGTCAGCTCCAGTGTCTCTCCTCCTGGGTCAGCTCCAGTGTATCGCCTCCTGGGTCAGCTCCTGAGTCACGCCTCCTGGGTCAGCTCCAGGGTCTCGCCTCCTGGGTCAGCTCCAGTGTCTCGCCTCCTGGGTCAGCTCCAGTGTCTCGCCTCCAGGGTCAGCTCCTGAGTCACGCCTCCTGGATCAGCTCCAGTGTATCTCCTCCTGGGTCAGCTCCAGTGTCTCGCCTCCTGGGTCAGCTCCAGTGTATCGCCTCCTGGGTCAGCTCCTAAGTCAAGCCTCCTGGGTCAGCTCCAGTGTCTCGCCTCCTGGGTCAGCTCCAGTGTCTCGCCTCCTGGGTCAGCTCCAGTGTCTCGCCTCCTGGGTCAGCTCCTGAGTCACGCCTCCTGGGTCAGCTCCAGTGTCTCGCCTCCTGGGTCAGCTCCAGTGTCTCGCCTCCTGGGTCAGCTCCAGTGTCACGCCTCCTGGGTCAGCTCCAGTGTCTCGCCTCCTGGGTCAGCTCCAGTGTCTCGCCTCCTGGGTCAGCTCCAGTGTCTCGCCTCCTGGGTCAGCTCCTGAGTCACGCCTCCTGGGTCAGCTCCAGTGTCTCGCCTCCTGGGTCAGCTCCAGTGTCTCGCCTCCTGGGTCAGCTCCAGTGTCTCGCCTCCTGGGTCAGCTCCTGAGTCACGCCTCCTGGGTCAGCTCCAGGGTCTCGCCTCCTGGGTCAGCTCCAGGGTCTCGCCTCCTGGGTCAGCTCCAGTGTCTCGCCTCCTGGGTCAGCTCCTGAGTCACGCCTCCTGGATCAGCTCCAGTGTATCGCCTCCTGGGTCAGCTCCAGTGTCTCTCCTCCTGGGTCAGCTCCAGTGTCTCGCCTCCTGGGTCAGCTCCTGAGTCACGCCTCCTGGGTCAGCTCCAGTGTCTCGCCTCCTGGGTCAGCTCCAGTGTCTCGCCTCCTGGGTCAGCTCCAGTGTCTCGCCTCCTGAGTCAGCTCCTGAGTCACGCCTCCTGGGTCAGCTCCAGTGTCTCGCCTCCTGGGTCAGCTCCAGTGTCTCGCCTCCTGGGTCAGCTCCAGTGTCTCGCCTCCTGGGTCAGCTCCTGTGTCACGCCTCCTGGGTCAGCTCCAGTGTCTCGCCTCCTGGGTCAGCTCCAGTGTCTCGCCTCCTGGGTCAGCTCCAGTGTCTCGCCTCCAGGGTCAGCTCCTAAGTCACGCCTCCTGGGTCAGCTCCAGTGTCTCGCCTCCTGGGTCAGCTCCAGTGTCTCGCCTCCTGGGTCAGCTCCAGTGTCTCGCCTCCTGGGTCAGCTCCTGAGTCACGCCTCCTGGGTCAGCTCCAGTGTCTCGCCTCCTGGGTCAGCTCCAGTGTCTCGCCTCCTGGGTCAGCTCCAGTGTATCGCCTCCTGGGTCAGCTCCTGAGTCACGCCTCCTGGGTCAGCTCCAGTGTCTCGCCTCCTGGGTCAGCTCCAGTGTCTCGCCTCCTGGGTCAGCTCCAGTGTCTTGCCTCCAGGGTCAGCTCCTGAGTCACGCCTCCTGGATCAGCTCCAGTGTCTCGCCTCCTGGGTCAGCTCCAGTGTCTCGCCTCCTGGGTCAGCTCCAGTGTCTCGCCTCCTGGGTCAGCTCCTGAGTCACGCCTCCTGGGTCAGCTCCAGTGTCTCGCCTCCTGGGTCAGCTCCAGTGTCTCGCCTCCTGGGTCAGCTCCAGTGTCTCGCCTCCTGGGTCAGCTCCTGAGTCACGCCTCCTGGATCAGCTCCAGCGTCTCGCCTCCTAGGTCAGCTCCAGTGTCTCGCCTCCTGGGTCAGCTCCAGTGTATCGCCTCCTGGGTCAGCTCCTGAGTCACGCCTCCTGGGTCAGCTACAGGGTCTCGCCTCCTGGGTCAGCTCCAGTGTCTCGCCTCCTGGGTCAGCTCCAGTGTCTCGCCTCCAGGGTCAGCTCCTGAGTCACGCCTCCTGGATCAGCTCCAGTGTATCGCCTCCTGGGTCAGCTCCAGTGTCTCGCCTCCTGGGTCAGCTCCAGTGTATCGCCTCCTGGGTCAGCTCCTAAGTCACGCCTCCTGGGTCAGCTCCAGTGTCTCGCCTCCTGGGTCAGCTCCAGTGTCTCGCCTCCTGGGTCAGCTCCAGTGTCTCGCCTCCTCTGTCAGCTCCTGAGTCACGCCTCCTGGGTCAGCTCCAGTGTCTCGCCTCCTGGGTCAGCTCCAGTGTCTCGCCTCCTGGGTCAGCTCCAGTGTCACGCCTCCTGGGTCAGCTCCAGGGTCTCGCCTCCTGGGTCAGCTCCAGTGTCTCGACTCCTGGGTCAGCTCCAGTGTCTCGCCTCCAGGGTCAGCTCCTGAGTCACGCCTCCTGGATCAGCTCCAGTGTATCGCCTCCTGGGTCAGCTCCAGTGTCTCGCCTCCTGGGTCAGCTCCAGTGTATCGCCTCCTGGGTCAGCTCCTAAGTCACGCCTCCTGGGTCAGCTCCAGTGTCTCGCCTCCTGGGTCAGCTCCAGTGTCTCGCCTCCTGGGTCAGCTCCAGTGTCTCGCCTCCTGGGTCAGCTCCTGAGTCACGCCTCCTGGGTCAGCTCCAGTGTCTCGCCTCCTGGGTCAGCTCCAGTGTCTCGCCTCCTGGGTCAGCTCCAGTGTCTCGCCTCCCGGGTCAGCTCCAGTGTCTCGCCTCCTGTGTCAGCTCCAGTGTCTCGCCTCCTGGGTCAGCTCCAGAGTCTCGCCTCCTGGGTCAGCTCCAGGGTCTCGCCTCCCGGGTCAGCTCCAGTGTCTCGCCTCCTGTGTCAGCTCCAGTGTCTCGCCTCCTGGGTCAGCTCCAGTGTCTCGCCTCCTGGGTCAGCTCCAGTGTCTCGCCTCCAGGGTCAGCTCCTAAGTCACGCCTCCTGGGTCAGCTCCAGTGTCTCGCCTCCTGGGTCAGCTCAAGTGTCTCGCCTCCTGGGTCAGCTCCAGTGTCTCGCCCCCTGGGTCAGCTCCTGAGTCACGCCTCCTGGGTCAGCTCCAGTGTCTCGCCTCCTGGGTCAGCTCCAGTGTCTCGCCTCCTGGGTCAGCTCCAGTGTATCGCCTCCTGGGTCAGCTCCTGAGTCACGCCTCCTGGGTCAGCTCCAGTGTCTCGCCTCCTGGGTCAGCTCCAGTGTCTCGCCTCCTGGGTCAGCTCCTGTGTCACGCCTCCTGGATCAGCTCCAGCGTCTCGCCTCCCGGGTCAGCTCCAGTGTCTCGCCTCCTGGGTCAGCTCCAGTGTCTCGCCTCCTGGGTCAGCTCCTGAGTCACGCCTCCTGGGTCAGCTCCAGTGTCTCGCCTCCCGAGTCAGCTCCAGTGTCTCGCCTCCTGGGTCAGCTCCAGTGTCTCGCCTCCTGGGTCAGCTCCTGAGTCACGCCTCCTGGGTCAGCTCCAGTGTCTCGCCTCCTGGGTCAGCTCCAGTGTCTCGCCTCCTGGGTCAGCTCCAGTGTCTCGCCTCCTGGGTCAGCTCCAGTGTATCGCCTCCTGGGTCAGCTCCTGAGTCACGCCTTCTGGGTCAGCTCCAGGGTCTCGCCTCCCGGGTCCGCTCCAGTGTCTCGCCTCCTGGGTCAGCTCCACTGTCTCGCCTCCTTGGTCAGCTCCTGAGTCACGCCTCCCGGGTCAGCTCCAGTGTCTCGCCTCCTGGGTCAGCTCCAGTGTCTCGCCTCCAGGGTCAGCTCCTGAGTCACGCCTCCTGGGTCAGCTCCAGTGTCTCGCCTCCTGAGTCAGCTCCAGTGTCTCGCCTCCTGGGTCAGCTCCAGTGTCCCGCCTCCTTGGTCAGCTCCTGAGTCTCGCCTCCTGGGTCAGCTCCAGTGTCTCGCCTCCTGGGTCAGCTCCAGTGTCTCGCCTCCTGGGTCAGCTCCAGTGTCTCGCCTCCTGGGTCAGCTCCAGTGTCTCGCCTCCTGGGTCAGCTCCTGAGTCACGCCTCCTGGGTCAGCTCCAGGGTCTCGCCTCCCGGGTCCGCTCCAGTGTCTCGCCTCCTGGGTCAGCTCCACTGTCTCGCCTCCTGGGTCAGCTCCTGAGTCACGCCTCCTGGGTCAGCTACAGGGTCTCGCCTCCTGGGTCAGCTCCAGTGTCTCGCCTCCTGGGTCAGCTCCAGTGTCTCGCCTCCAGGGTCAGCTCCTGAGTCACGCCTCCTGGGTCAGCTCCAGTGTCTCGCCTCCTGGGTCAGCTCCAGTGTCTCGCCTCCTGGGTCAGCTCCTGTGTCTCGCCTCCTGGGTCAGCTCCTAAGTCACGCCTCCTGGGTCAGCTCCAGTGTCTCGCCTCCTGGGTCAGCTCCAGTGTCTCGCCTCCTGGGTCAGCTCCAGTGTCTCGCCTCCTGGGTCAGCTCCTGAGTCACGCCTCCTGGGTCAGCTCCAGTGTCTCGCCTCCTGGGTCAGCTCCAGTGTCTCGCCTCCTCGGTCAGCTCCAGTGTCTCGCCTCCTGGGTCAGCTCCAGTGTCTCGCCTCCTGTGTCAGCTCCAGTGTCTCGCCTCCTGGGTCAGCTCCAGTGTCTCGCCTCCTGGGTCAGCTCCAATGTCTCGCCTCCTGGGTCAGCTCCTAAGTCACGCCTCCTGGGTCAGCTCCAGTGTCTCGCCTCCTGGGTCAGCTCCAGTGTCTCGCCTCCTGGGTCAGCTCCAGTGTCTCGCCTCCTGGGTCAGCTCCTGAGTCACGCCTCCTGGGTCAGCTCCAGTGTCTCGCCTCCTGGGTCAGCTCCAGTGTCTCGCCTCCTGGGTCAGCTCCAGTGTATCGCCTCCTGGGTCAGCTCCTGAGTCACGCCTCCTGGGTCAGCTCCAGTGTCTCGCCTCCTGGGTCAGCTCCAGTGTATCGCCTCTTGGGTCAGCTCCAGTGTCTCGCCTTCTGGGTCAGCTCCTGAGTCACGCCTCCTGGATCAGCTCCAGCGTCTCGCCTCCCGGGTCAGCTCCAGTGTCTCGCCTCCTGGGTCAGCTCCAGTGTCTCGCCTCCTGGGTCAGCTCCTGAGTCACGCCTCCTGGGTCAGCTCCAGTGTCTCGCCTCCTGGGTCAGCTCCAGTGTCTCGCCTCCTGGGTCAGCTCCAGTGTCTCGCCTCCTGGGTCAGCTCCTGAGTCACGCCTCCTGGGTCAGCTCCAGGGTCTCGCCTCCTGGGTCAGCTCCAGTGTCTCGCCTCCTGGGTCAGCTCCAGTGTCTCGCCTCCTGGGTCAGCTCCTGAGTCACGCCTCCTGGGTCAGCTCCAGTGTCTCGCCTCCTGGGTAAGCTCCAGTGTCTCGCCTCCTGGGTCAGCTCCAGTGTCTCGCCTCCTGGGTCAGCTCCAGTGTCTCGCCTCCTGGGTCAGCTCCAGTGTCTCGCCTCCTGGGTCAGCTCCAGTGTCTCGCCTCCTGGGTCAGCTCCAGTGTCTCGCCTCCTGGGTCAGCTCCAGTGTCTCGCCTCCCGGGTCAGCTCCTGAGTCATGCCTCCTGGGTCAGCTCCAGTGTCTCGCCTCCTGGGTCAGCTCCAGTGTCTCGCCTCCTTGGTCAGCTCCTGTGTCTCGCCTCCTGGGTCAGCTCCAGTGTCTCGCCTCCTGGGTAAGCTCCAGTGTCTCGCCTCCTGGGTCAGCTCCAGTGTCTCGCCTCCTGGGTCAGATCCAGTGTCTCGCCTCCTGGGTCAGCTCCAGTGTCTCGCCTCCTGGGTCAGCTCCTGAGTCTCGCCTCCTGGGTCAGCTCCAGTGTCTCGCCTCCTGGGTAAGCTCCAGTGTCTCGCCTCCTGGGTCAGCTCCAGTGTCTCGCCTCCTGGGTCAGCTCCAGTGTCTCGCCTCCTGGGTCAGCTCCAGTGTCTCGCCTCCTTGGTCAGCTCCTGTGTCTCGCCTCCTGGGTCAGCTCCAGTGTCTCGCCTCCTGGGTAAGCTCCAGTGTCTCGCCTCCTGGGTCAGCTCCAGTGTCTCGCCTCCTGGGTCAGCTCCAGTGTCTCGCCTCCTGGGTCAGCTCCTGAGTCACGCCTCCTGGGTCAGCTCCAGGGTCTCGCCTCCTGGGTCAGCTCCAGTGTCTCGCCTCCTGGGTCAGCTCCAGTGTCTCGCCTCCAGGGTCAGCTCCTGAGTCACGCCTCCTGGATCAGCTCCAGTGTATCTCCTCCTGGGTCAGCTCCAGTGTCTCGCCTCCTGGGTCAGCTCCAGTGTATCGCCTCCTGGGTCAGCTCCTAAGTCACGCCTCCTGGGTCAGCTCCAGTGTCTCGCCTCCTGGGTCAGCTCCAGTGGCTCGCCTCCTGGGTCAGCTCCAGTGTCTCGCCTCCTGGGTCAGCTCCTAAGTCACGCCTCCTGGGTCAGCTCCAGGGTCTCGCCTCCTGGCTCAGCTCCAGTGTCTCGCCTCCTGGGTCAGCTCCAGTGTCTCGCCTCCAGGGTCAGCTCCTGAGTGACGCCTCCTGGGTCAGCTCCAGGGTCTCGCCTCCTGGGTCAGCTCCAGTGTCTCGCCTCCTGAGTCAGCTCCAGTGTCTCGCCTCCTGAGTCAGCTCCTGAGTCACGCCTCCTGGGTCAGCTCCAGTGTCTCGCCTCCTGGGTCAGCTCCAGTGTCTCGCCTCCTGGGTCAGCTCCAGTGTCTCGCCTCCTGGGTCAGCTCCTGAGTCACGCCTCCTGGGTCAGCTCCAGGGTCTCGCCTCCTGGGTCAGCTCCAGTGTCTCGCCTCCTGGGTCAGCTCCAGTGTCTCGCCTCCAGGGTCAGCTCCTGAGTCACGCCTCCTGGATCAGCTCCAGTGTATCGCCTCCTGGGTCAGCTCCAGTGTCTCGCCTCCTGGGTCAGCTCCAGTGTATCGCCTCCTGGGTCAGCTCCTAAGTCACGCCTCCTGGGTCAGCTCCAGTGTCTCGCCTCCTGGGTCAGCTCCAGTGTCTCGCCTCCTGGGTCAGCTCCAGTGTCTCGCCTCCTGGGTCAGCTCCTGAGTCACGCCTCCTGGGTCAGCTCCAGTGTCTCGCCTCCTGGGTCAGCTCCAGTGTCTCGCCTCCTCGGTCAGCTCCAGTGTCTCGCCTCCTGGGTCAGCTCCAATGTCTCGCCTCCTGGGTCAGCTCCAGTGTCTCGCCTCCCGAGTCAGCTCCAGTGTCTCGCCTCCTGGGTCAGCTCCAGTGTCTCGCCTCCTGGGTCAGCTCCTGAGTCACGCCTCCTGGGTCAGCTCCAGTGTCTCGCCTCCTGGGTCAGCTCCAGTGTCTCGCCTCCTGGGTCAGCTCCAGTGTCTCGCCTCCTGGGTCAGCTCCTCAGTCACGCCTCCTGGGTCAGCTCCAGGGTCTCGCCTCCTGGGTCAGCTCCAGTGTCTCGCCTCCTGGGTCAGCTCCAGTGTCTCGCCTCCAGGGTCAGCTCCTGAGTCACCTCTCCTGGATCAGCTCCAGTGTATCGCCTCCTGGGTCAGCTCCAGTGTCTCTCCTCCTGGGTCAGCTCCAGTGTATCGCCTCCTGGGTCAGCTCCTAAGTCACGCCTCCTGGGTCAGCTCCAGGGTCTCGCCTCCTGGGTCAGCTCCAGTGTCTCGCCTCCTGAGTCAGCTCCTGAGTCACGCCTCCTGGGTCAGCTCATGAGTCTCACCTCCTGGGCATGAAGCTAACACACAGGTGTAGACACACCGGAGCAGACAAACCGGAGCAAACACACACCAAAGCAGACACCGGAGGTAATGTCTGCTCAAGTGTGTATACTACTCATGTGTGCCTGCTCTGTTGTGCCTGCTGCTGTGTGTCAGCTCCTGCGGCTCAGCTCCTGTCTCAGCTCCTGGGTCAGCTCCTGCGTTTCAGCTCCTAGGTCAGCTCCAGTATCTCACCTCCTGGGTCAGCTCCTGAGTCACGCCTCCTGGGTCAGCTCCAGTGTCTCGCCTCCTGGGTCAGCTCCAGTGTCTCGCCTCCTGGGTCAGCTCCTGAGTCACTCCTCCCTGGATCAGCTCCAGCGTCTCGCCTCCCGGGTCAGCTCCAGTGTCTCGCCTCCTGGGTCAGCTCCAGTGTCTCGCCTCCTGGGTCAGCTCCAGTGTCTCTCCTCCTTGGTCAGCTCCAGTGTATCGCCTCCTGGGTCAGCTCCTGAATCACGCCTCCTGGGTCAGCTCCAGTGTCTCGCCTCCTGGGTCAGCTCCAGTGGCTCGCCTCCTGGGTCAGCTCCAGTGTCTCACCTCCTGGGTCAGCTCCAGTGTCTCGCTTCCTGGGTCAGCTCCTGAGTCACGCCTCCTGGGTCAGCTCCAGGGTCTCGACTCCTGAGTCAGCTCCGGTGTCTCGCCTCCTGGGTCAGCTCCAGTGTCTCGCCTCCTGGGTCAGCTCCTGAGTCTCGCCTCCTGGGTCAGCTCCTGAGTCTCACCTCCTGGGCATGAAGCTAACACACAGGTGTAGACACACCGGAGCAGACAAACCGGAGCAAACACACACCAAAGCAGACACCGGAGGTAATGTCTGCTCAAGTGTGTATACTACTCATGTGTGCCTGCTCTGTTGTGCCTGCTGCTGTGTGTCAGCTCCTGCGGCTCAGCTCCTGTCTCAGCTCCTGGGTCAGCTCCTGCGTTTCAGCTCCTAGGTCAGCTCCAGTATCTCACCTCCTGGGTCAGCTCCTGAGTCACGCCTCCTGGGTCAGCTCCAGTGTCTCGCCTCCTGGGTCAGCTCCTGAGTCACGCCTCCTGGGTCAGCTCCAGTGTCTCGCCTCCTGGGTCAGCTCCAGTGTCTCGCCTCCTGGGTCAGCTCCAGTGTCTCGCCTCCTGGGTCAGCTCCTGAGTCACGCCTCCTGGGTCAGCTCCAGTGTCTCGCCTCCTGGGTCAGCTCCTGAGTCACGCCTCCTGGGTCAGCTCCAGTGTCTCGCCTCCTGGGTCAGCTCCAGTGGCTCGCCTCCTGGGTCAACTCCAGTGTCTCACCTCCTGGGTCATCTCCAGTGTCTCGCCTCCTGGGTCAGCTCCAGTGTCTCGCCTCCTGGGTCAGGTCCAGTGTCTCGCCTCCTGGGTCAGCTCCTGAGTCACGCCTCCTGGGTCAGCTCCAGTGTCTCGCCTCCTGGGTCAGCTCCAGTGTCTCGCCTCCTGGGTCAGCACCAGTGTCTCGCCTCCTGGGTCAGCTCCAGTGTCTCGCCTCCTTGGTCAGCTCCAGTGTCTCGCCTCCTGGGTCAGCTCCTGAGTCACGCCTCCTGGGTCAGCTCCAGTGTCTCGCCTCCTGGGTCGGCTCCAGTGTCTCGCCTCCGGGGTCAGCTCCAGTGTCTCTCCTCTTGGGTCAGCTCCAGTGTCTCGCCTCCTGGGTCAGCTCCAGTGTCTCGCCTCCTGGGTCAGCTCCTGAGTCACGCCTCCTGGGTCAGCTCCAGTGTCTCGCCTCCTACGTCAGCTCCAGTGTCTCGCCTCCTGGGTCAGCTCCAGGGTCTCGCCTCCCGGGTCAGCTCCAGTGTCTCGCCTCCTGGGTCAGCTCCAGTGTCTCGCCTCCTGGGTCAGCTCCTGAGTCACGCCTCCTGGGTCAGCTCCAGGGTCTCGCCTCCTGAGTCAGCTCCTGAGTCACGCCTCCTGGGTCAGCTCCAGTGTCTCGCCTCCTGGGTCAGCTCCAGTGTCTCGCCTCCTGGGTCAGCTCCTGAGTCTCACCTCCTGGGCATGAAGCTAACACACAGGTGTAGACACACCGGAGCAGACAAACCGGAGCAAACACACACCAAAGCAGACACCGGAGGTAATGTCTGCTCAAGTGTGTATACTACTCATGTGTGCCTGCTCTGTTGTGCCTGCTGCTGTGTGTCAGCTCCTGCGGCTCAGCTCCTGTCTCAGCTCCTGGGTCAGCTCCTGCGTTTCAGCTCCTAGGTCAGCTCCAGTATCTCACCTCCTGGGTCAGCTCCTGAGTCACGCCTCCTGGGTCAGCTCCAGTGTCTCGCCTCCTGGGTCAGCTCCAGTGTCTCGCCTCCTGGGTCAGCTCCTGAGTCACGCCTCCTGGGTCAGCTCCAGTGTCTCGCCTCCTGGGTCAGCTCCAGTGTCTCGCCTCCTGGGTCAGCTCCAGTGTCTCGCCTCCTGGGTCAGCTCCAGTGTCTCGCCTCCTGGGTCAGCTCCAGTGTCTCGCCTCCTGGGTCAGCTCCTGAGTCACGCCTCCTGGGTCAGCTCCAGTGTCTCGCCTCCTGGGTCAGCTCCAGTGGCTCGCCTCCTGGGTCAGCTCCAGTGTCTCACCTCCTGGGTCAGCTCCAGTGTCTCGCCTCCTGGGTCAGCTCCTGAGTCACGCCTCCTGGGTCAGCTCCAGGGTCTCGCCTCCTGAGTCAGCTCCGGTGTCTCGCCTCCTGGGTCAGCTCCAGTGTCTCGCCTCCTGGGTCAGCTCCTGAGTCTCGCCTCCTGGGTCAGCTCCTGAGTCTCACCTTCTGGGCATGAAGCTAACACACAGGTGTAGACACACCGGAGCAGACAAACCGGAGCAAACACACACCAAAGCAGACACCGGAGGTAATGTCTGCTCAAGTGTGTATACTACTCATGTGTGCCTGCTCTGTTGTGCCTGCTGCTGTGTGTCAGCTCCTGCGGCTCAGCTCCTGTCTCAGCTCCTGGGTCAGCTCCTGTGTTTCAGCTCCTAGGTCAGCTCCAGTATCTCACCTCCTGGGTCAGCTCCTGAGTCACGCCTCCTTGGTCAGCTCCAGTGTCTCGCCTCCTGGGTCAGCTCCAGTGTCTCGCCTCCTGGGTGAGCTCCTGAGTCACGCCTCCTGGGTCAGCTCCAGTGTCTCGCCTCCTGGGTCAGCTCCAGTGTCTGGCCTCCTGGGTCAGCTCCAGTGTCTCGCCTCCTGGGTCAGCTCCAGTGTCTCGGCTCCTGGGTCAGCTCCAGTGTCCCGCCTCCTGGGTCAGCTCCTGAGTCACGCCTCCTGGGTCAGCTCCAGTGTCTCGCCTCCTGGGTCAGCTCCAGTGTCTCGCCTCCTGGGTCAGCTCCTGAGTCACGCCTCCTGGGTCAGCTCCAGGGTCTCGCCTCCTGGGTCAGCTTCAGTGTCTCGCCTCCTGGGTCAGCTCCAGTGTCTCGCCTCCTGGGTCAGCTCCAGTGTCTCGCCTCCTGGGTCAGCTCCAGTGTCTCGCCTCCTCTGTCAGCTCCTGAGTCACGCCTCCTGGATCAGCTCCAGTGTATCGCCTCCTGGGTCAGCTCCAGTGTCTCTCCTCCTGGGTCAGCTCCAGTGTCTCGCCTCCTGGGTCAGCTCCTGAGTCACGCCTCCTGGTTCAGCTCCAGGGTCTCGCCTCCTGAGTCAGCTCCGGTGTCTCGCCTCCTGGGTCAGCTCCAGTGTCTCGCCTCCTGGGTCAGCTCCTGAGTCTCGCCTCCTGGGTCAGCTCCTGAGTCTCACCTCCTGGGCATGAAGCTAACACACAGGTGTAGACACACCGGAGCAGACAAACCGGAGCAAACACACACCAAAGCAGACACCGGAGGTAATGTCTGCTCAAGTGTGTATACTACTCATGTGTGCCTGCTCTGTTGTGCCTGCTGCTGTGTGTCAGCTCCTGCGGCTCAGCTCCTGTCTCAGCTCCTGGGTCAGCTCCTGCGTTTCAGCTCCTAGGTCAGCTCCAGTATCTCGCCTCCTGGGTCAGCTCCAGTGTCTCGCCTCCTGGGTCAGCTCCAGTGGCTCGCCTCCTGGGTCAGCTCCAGGGTCTCGCCTCCTGGGTCAGCTCCAGGGTCTCGCCTCCTGAGTCAGCTCCGGTGTCTCGCTTCCTGGGTCAGCTCCTGAGTCACGCCTCCTGGGTCAGCTCCAGGGTCTCGCCTCCTGAGTCAGCTCCGGTGTCTCGCCTCCTGGGTCAGCTCCAGTGTCTCGCCTCCTGGGTCAGCTCCTGAGTCTCGCCTCCTGGGTCAGCTCCTGAGTCTCACCTCCTGGGCATGAAGCTAACACACAGGTGTAGAAACACCGGAGCAGACAAACCGGAGCAAACACACACCAAAGCAGACACCGGAGGTAATGTCTGCTCAAGTGTGTATACTACTCATGTGTGCCTGCTCTGTTGTGCCTGCTGCTGTGTGTCAGCTCCTGCGGCTCAGCTCCTGTCTCAGCTCCTGGGTCAGCTCCTGTGTTTCAGCTCCTAGGTCAGCTCCAGTATCTCACCTCCTGGGTCAGCTCCTGAGTCACGCCTCCTGGGTCAGCTCCAGTGTCTCGCCTCCTGGGTCAGCTCCAGTGTCTCGCCTCCTGGGTCAGCACCAGTGTCTCGCCTCTTGGGTCAGCTCCAGTGTCTCGCCTCCTGGGTCAGCTCCAGTGTCTCGCCTCCAGGGTCAGCTCCAGTGTCTCGCCTCCTGGATCAGCCTGACTGGAGTCAGCTCCGGTGTCTCGCCTCCTGGGTCAGCTCCAGTGTCTCGCCTCCTGGGTCAGCTCCTGAGTCTCGCCTCCTGGGTCAGCTCATGAGTCTCACCTCCTGGGCATGAAGCTAACACACAGATGTAGACACACCGGAGCAGACAAACCGGAGCAAACACACACCAAAGCAGACACCGGAGGTAATGTCTGCTCAAGTGTGTATACTACTCATGTGTGCCTGCTCTGTTGTGCCTGCTGCTGTGTGTCAGCTCCTGCGGCTCATCTCCTGTCTCAGATCCTGGGTCAGCTCCTGCGTTTCAGCTCCTAGGTCAGCTCCTGAGTGTCGCCTCCTGGGTCAGTTCCTGTCTCAGCTCCTAGGTCAGCTCCTGGGTCTCGCCTCCTTTGTCAGCTCCAGTGTCTCGCCTCCAGGGTCAGCTCCTGCGTTTCAGCTCCTAGGTCAGCTCCTGAGTGTCGCCTACTGGCTCAGCTCCTGAGTGTCGCCTCCTGGGTCAGCTCCTGAGTGTCGCCTACTGGCTCAGCTCCTGAGTGTCGCCTCCTGGGTCAGCTCCTGAGTGTCGCCTCCTGGGTCAGCTCCTGAGTCTCACCTCCTGGGCATGAAGCTAACACACAGGTGTAGACACACCGGAGCAGACAAACCGGAGCAAACACACTCTAAAGCAGACACCGGAGGTAATGTCTGCTAAAGTGTGCATACATCTCATGTGTACCTGCTCTGTTGTGCCTGCTGCTGTGTATCAGCTCATGCCGCTCAGCTCCTGTTTCAGCTCCCTGGTCAGCTCCTGCGTTTTAGCTCCTAGGTCAGCCCCTGAGTGTCGCCTCCTGGGTCAGCTCCAGCGTCTCACCTCCTGTGTCACCTCCAGCTTCTCGCCTCCTGGGTCAGTTCCTGAGTCTTGCCTGCTGGGTCTGCTCCTGAGTCTCGCCTCCTTTGTCAGCTCCAGTGTCTCGCCTCCTGGGTCAGCTCCTCGGTTTCAGATCCTAGGTCAGCTCCTGAGTGTCGCTTCTTGGGTCAGCTCCAGCGTCTCGCCTCCTGGGTCAGCTCCTGAGTCTCGCCTCCTTGGTCAGCTCCTGAGTCTCGCCTCCTGGGTCAGCTCCTGAGTCTCACCTCCTGGGCATGAAGCTAACACACAGGTGTAGACACACCGGAGCAGACAAACCGGAGCAAACACACACCAAAGCAGACACCGTAGGTAATGTCTGCTAAAGTGTGCGTACTACTCATGTGTGCCTGCTCTGTTGTGTCGCCTCCTGGGTCAGTTCCTGAGTCTCGCCTCCTGGGTCAGCACCAGCGTCCCGCCTCCTGGGTCAGCTCTAGTGTCCCGCCTCCTTGGTCAACTCCTGAGTTACGCCTCCTGGGTCAGCTTCAGCGTCACGCCTCCTGGGTCACCAGTGAAGACCTGGGTGACGACGTCGAATATCAGTAACGTGCAGAGTGACCACGTCGACCGCCAGTGAAGTGCAGGGTTTCCACGTCGACCACCAGTGACGTGCAGTGTGACCAGGTCGACCACTAGTGACGTGCAGGGTTTCCACGTCGACCAGCAGTGACGTGCAGGGTGACCACGTCGACCACCAGTTACGTGCAGGGTGACCACACCGACCACCAGTGAAGTGCAGGGTGACCACGTCGACCACCACCAGTGACGTGCATGGTGACCACGTCCACCACCAGTGATGTGCAGGGTGACCACACCGACCACCAGTGACGTGCAGGGTGACCACGTCGACCACCGGTGAAGTGCATGATGACCATGTCGACCGCCAGTGACGTACAGGGTTACGACGTTGACCGTCAGTGAAGTGCAAGATTTCCACGTCGACCACCAGTGACGTGCAGGGTGACCACAACGACCACCAGTGACGTGCATGGTGACCACGTCAACCACCACCAGTGACGTGTAGGGTGACCCCGTCGACCACCAACAGTGACGTGCAGGGTGACCACGTCGACTACCAGTGACGTGCAGGGTGACCACGTCGACCGCCAGTAAAGTGTGCAGGGTGACCACGTCGACCACCATTGACGTGCAGGGTGACCACGTCGACCACCAGTGACGTGCAGGGTGACCACGACGACCACCAGTGACGTGCATGTTGAGCATGTCGACCACCACCAGTGACGTGCAGGGTGACCACGTCCACCACCAGTGACGCGCAGGGTGACCACATCGACCACCACCAGTGACGTGTAGGGTGACCTTGTCGACCACCAACAGTGACGTGCAGGGTAACCATGTCGACCACCAGTGAAGTGCAGGGTGACCACGTCGACCGCCAGTGAAGTGCAGGGTTTCCACGTCGACCACCAGTGACGTGCAGGGTGACCACAACGACCACCAGTGACGTGCATGGTGAGCACGTCGACCACCAGTGAAGTGCAGGGTGACCATGTCGATCACCAGTGACGTGCTTGGTGACGACGTTGACCGCCAGTGACGTGCAGGGTTTCCACGTCGACCACCAGTGACGTGCAGGGTGACCACGTCGACCACCGCCAGTGACGTGCAGGATGACCCCGTCCATAACTACCAGTGACGTGTAGAGTGACCTCGTCGACCACCAACAGTGACGTGCAGGGTGACCACGTCGACCACCAGTGACGTGCAGGGTAACCACGTCGACCGCCAGTGAAGTGCAGGATTTCCACGTCGACCAGCAGTGACGTGCAGGGTGACCACGTCGACCACCAGTGATGTGCAGGGTGACCTCGTCGACCACGAACAGTGACGTGCAGGGTGACCACGTCGACCGCCAGTGAAGTGCAGGGTTTCCACGTCGACCAGCAGTGACGTGCAGGGTGACCACACCGACCACCAGTGACGTGCAGGGTGACCACGTCGACCACCACCAGTGACGTGCAGGGTGACCACGTCCACCACTAGTGAAGTGCAGGGTGACCACGTCGACCACCAGTGACGTGCGTGGTGACCATGTCGACCACTGGTGAAGTGCAGGGTGACCATGTCGACCGCCAGTGACGTGCAGGGTTATGACGTTGACCGTACGTGAAGTGCAAGATTTCCACGTCGACCACCAGTGCCGTGCAGTGTGACCACGTCGACCACCACCAGTGACGTGCAGGGTGACCACGTCAACCACCACCAGTGATGTGCAGGGTGACCACGTTGACCGCCAGTAAAGTGTGCAGGGTGACCACGTCGACCACCATTGACGTCGACCACTAGTGACGTGCAGGGTTTCCACGTCGACCAGCAGTGACGTGCAGGGTGACCACGTCGACCACCAGTGACGTGCAGGGTGACCACACCGACCACCAGTGAAGTGCAGGGTGACCACGTCGACCACCACCAGTGACGTGCATGGTGACCACGTCCACCACCAGTGAAGTGCAGGGTGACCACGTCGACCACCTGTGACGTGCAGGGTGACCACGTCGACCACCGGTGAAGTGCATGATGACCATGTCGACCGCCAGTGACGTACAGGGTTACGACGTTGACCGTCAGTGAAGTGCAAGATTTCCACGTCGACCACCAGTGACGTGCAGGGTGACCACGTCGACCACTACCAGTGACGTGCAGGGTGACCACGTCAACCACCACCAGTGACGTGTAGGGTGACCCCGTCGACCACCAACATTACGTGTAGGATGACCACGTCGACTACCAGTGACGTGCAGGGTGACCACGTCGACCGCCAGTAAAGTGTGCAGGGTGACCACGTCGACCACCATTGACGTGCAGGGTGACCACGTCGACCACCAGTGACGTGCAGGGTGACCACGACGACCACCAGTGACGTGCATGGTGAGCACGTCGACCACCACCAGTGACGTTCAGGGTGACCACGTCCACCACTAGTGACGCGCAGGGTGACCACATCGACCACCACCAGTGACGTGTAGGGTGACCTTGTCGACCACCAACAGTGACGTGCAGGGTGACCATGTCGACCACCAGTGAAGTGCAGGGTGACCACGTCGACCGCCAGTGAAGTGCTGGGTTTCCACGTCGACCACCAGTGACGTGCAGGGTGACCACAACGACCACCAGTGACGTGCATGGTGAGCACGTCGACCACCAGTGAAGTGCAGGGTGACCATGTCGATCACCAGTGACGTGCTTGGTGACGACGTTGACCACAAGTGACGTGCAGGGTGACCACGTCGACCACCGCCAGTGACGTGCAGGGTGACCCCGTCGACCACTACCAGTGACGTGTAGAGTGACCTCGTCGACCACCAACAGTGACGTGCAGGGTGACCACGTCGACCACCAGTGACGTGCAGGGTAACCACGTCGACCGCCAGTGAAGTGCAGGGTGACCACGTCGACCAGCAGTG
>NW_027126262.1:0-2500 GCF_037325665.1 Littorina saxatilis | reverse complement strand
AAAAGTTTGAGGACCTACCTTGCTTAAACTGTCGTCAAGAAAAGTTTTCTGCACAGAATACTCCAAACACTTTCATGTGAGATGCCAAGTGTATCGTTGTGAATTTCCAGTTGGCTAAATATTGTTCTTCGCAAATACTGGATCACTAAGTTTTGTTAGTTTTCTAAAATGTGGGTTTAACAGTGGGGTATGGTACTTTGAGAAACCAAGTCACACAAACTAACCGGTGAAAATACGTATTTGTTTGCATGTAGTCTTCAAAAGAACCTTTTTTTTTTATTCATGCCAAGTTTTGAATGTCTAAGTCAATTCCTGTCGGATCAGGCCCGGTACTTCTCAGTTGGCCCTCGTATTAGGAGCAGGTGCATATTAGGAGCCCTTACCCTACTGAATTCAGCTTGAAAAATGTTGATGCGGATAATACATGATAAAGAAGGTATCTTTGTTACATAACTAGGGCTTCAGTTGGGGATGGAAGTTCATCAAACATTGGGAGCATACTAACTTTAATACAGTAGCTTCTGTACAACTAGTCGTTTTTTTAGTCAAATCGGACGCCTGTAGGGATGTTTAAGTAAACACAAAAACGTATTTCTTTGCTTATGTTTTGCTTCGACATGTCACATGACTAGAACGTGGATAAAGAGAGAGACATTTCATCACAGGGCCTATCTGGTTCCATGATCTTCCTTGTCTGCAGCAAGACGGTTTGCCGTGCTCGACAGTGTAAATGCTGATCTTTCTGCTAAAAAAACCAAAACAATTTTAAAAATCGGTGTTTCCAGCATTCTCACAGGGGAATTTACCAAAACAAGGAGAACTATCATTCTGATTGGCGTCTCAAACGACAGACAGTTTTGATATTTTGTGTGTCTTACTTAGATGTTTGCGAAATACTAGTTTGTTGTCTATAAGAATGCTATAAGAATTAAGTTTCTTGACAGAAAAAATACTCATTTAAACAAGAATGGATAATGATGATGAATTTGATTCAAAAAGAGAAGCCGGTGATAAATTACGTAAACTGCGTATATCACTACTGATTTCTTTTGGGTCGAGAGGTAAAGAGAGAGAGAGAGAGGGGGGGGGGGGGGTCTGCTTGAGAGGGGGGAAGGAACAGAAAGGGAGTGGGGGTCTGCGTTCACAGCCTCTTGCCGATTTATTTCTCTATCACGGTGTGTCAACTGATTCCGTTCATACACCGGATGTTTCCGTTCATCCGCAGGATGTTTCCGTTCATACAGCTTCATTTTTGACACTTGCTTGGGGAAAAACGTGGCGGTAAGTCGTGTGGGCAGCGCGCTTTTGTGATATTGCAAGAATAAGGTAGCTAATTGGCTGGGCAATGTGTACGATACTAGTACCAAGGCGCTAGTAATCCTCATGATAACACACGCGGGCCGAACGTGGCAGAATTGCCAGATTTTTTTGACATTTTCTTGTTTTTCTCGCTCTATTATCGAATCTGACCCCTGATTTGCACATAATCACCAAAACCATTGCCTGTTACGACATTTCGCTTGAACAGAAGTTTATAGAAACCAATGGCTTTTGTACAATCACTTGTCTTTTGAAAACATGCAGATTCCGTTCATACACCATGTTCCCGTTCATACAAAAGTGCATGTTTCCGTTCGCACGAACAGCGTTTTCGTTCATACACATTCGTTAGATCAGAGCGAAACAGGCCCCCACTACAAGTTCTGTGTGTTCCAATGGTCGTCAGACAGCACAAATTACGAATGCGTGTAATATTGGACCTATGTGAACTATAAGATTAATTGAATTTGCAAATTCGTACTAATTTTGACGACAAAATGTGTCCGTTCGTACCACTTTCATCAAATTGTTTCCGTTCGTACGCGTTTTATGACGTTCGTGATTTTGGTAGAAAGCTTGAGCAATTAGCATTTTAATACCCCTAATTTGACTTATGTACACACACACACACACACACACACACACACACACACACACACACACACACACACACACACACACACACACACACACATACACCACACCCTCATCTCGATTTCCCCGTCAACGTTAAAACATTTAGTCATAACTTGACTAATTGTAAACACGGAACGTGTTAGTGCAAACAAGAAGGTTTTCGCTACCATTTTGGCAAAATATCACTTCTTTAATGGCCGATTCAGTGCTGGTAGGTAAGAGTCGCTTCTCCTCAATGGAAAGCTATCAGCAACAGAGTCGCGCTATCAAGGTGCATGTGTACGTGTTTCTGTGGAATCAGCCCCCTGTACAAGTGGCAGAAAGACCGAGACATTTTACGTGCCACTGCAGTGACACGGAAGGACATGAATACTGTCTCTGACTCTACATAATATATTACAGTTGAAACATGTCTGTCCACGCCCGCATTCTAACCAGGCTTTGTTTAGAAATAAAGAGGAAATAAACCATTGCTTGAACCAAGAGCTAAACAATAGATAGTATCGTTTGCACGTATAGTTTTGGTACAGACAGTCAGAACACA
>NW_027126261.1:0-17275 GCF_037325665.1 Littorina saxatilis | reverse complement strand
CTGCAGCTATGCCATTTTGCGGAGCTTTGCGAGGTATAGGTCGCTGTCCGATGGATGTTAGCTTTTTGCTGAACCAGGAACAATAATGATTATGATAATATGGCGAGCATACCGCAGCCAAAAGTACGGGAAAGTTCTGAAAAAATTGTTCTTTCAGGTTTTAATTTACACTGGGGATTACAACATTATGGTGTGCAATAAACAGATAAATAGGCAGATGCTATATCCAGCCGAAATTGCACGATCATAATTATGTCTTTCCTACCGCCATTGTTTGTGGGAATGAAACAATCATGAAACAAAATATAATCAACAGAAACCTTGTTAATTTTGCTTTCAAAACTGTGTTTGATTCAGAATGATTAGCCGTTGTGTGCTGATCTGGCAAGACGTTAGAAAATGCAACCGGTCGAAAACAGAATTCAGGAAAATGATATAGCGAGCACTTCTCTCTTTTTCTGTTGCTTATTTCATAAAAGTCCACATTATCAACAAATACAACAATCCCAAAATCAACAAGAAATTCCTCCGAGGTAGGAAAAACACCCCCGTCCTTACCATTCTCACTGCCACCAACTGAGAAGGTTATTTCCCTTTGACCATTAATATGTCCCTCTATAAGTCCTTGTAGAATCTTAATCCACCAATAACTCCCTAACCGTGTGTTTGACTGGTCCCAATTTTTGTAAGGACCGTCTCAGGAATGTATAGAACCTGTTCACCAAGTTTGGTGACCATCGGTCCGTTCATTCTTGAGATCTATATGCGAACACAAACACACAAACAAACAAACATCGACCGAATCCTATACACACCCCTATACCGGGGGTGTAAAAAGACAATGAATTTTATCAGTAACAATTCGTGTGTAGTTACCCCGCTTGTATGGTGCTAAGCTTCGAATATACCGAGAGGCACATGTGCGTCTACCGTACGAGGGCTGTTCTGGAAGTCCTTAGAGTCTCATATTTGCGCACAGCTCACCGTTCATACGACCAAGCCATTTTCTCGAAGGATCTTTGCATGAAAATAACATTTACGATTCAAAGGGAGAACAATTGTGCACGTCTAAAGGCTGTCTTTAGTTGAGCGAAGTCGACTTCGCGTCGTCCACTTTACGAAGCTCGCTGAACGAAGCTTTAGCACTGAGTTTTCGGTAAAAAGCCTATCCTTAATTGAGTCCGAAGTCGACTTCGCGAAGTTTTTTTACCGAAAACTCAGTGCTAAAGCTTCGTTCAGCGAGCTTCGTAAAGTGGACTACGCGAAGTCGACTTTGGACTCAATTAAGGACAGGCTTTAGAGAAAGTTGACTAACTTTTCAATACGAGAAAGATTGACCTTTCAGCAATGCAAATTAACATTTTCAGTTAGCCCTTTAATGTGTTAAGGTTGTTGCCTAATGATTTTTTGAACATTGTTGCCATGAGTAGTGCAAACATGTATTTGTTTATATGTTTATTTCTGTAGATGTCCATACAGCCTTTGGGTTATATTGTGTCCGACGAATTATCTGCCCACACGAGCTGAATGTTTGCACTCCATAGAACCCGTGAAAAATTATTATTCATTGTCTAATTAGTGACGCCGTTCCCCTGCGCATATTGCTCACGTCAAATTCACGTCAGTCCGCAGTAAACTGGCCTTCGTAAATTGTGTTCAAAGCTACGATCCATTGTGTTTGATATATAACGTCTGTGACACAAAATTAACAATAAATGTGTACAATTTTTTGCAGTTGAGTACATATAGCTGAGGCAAGTCAGGCTAGATGAATATGTTTTACAAAACAGTGTTACCTAAAAGGCAAGACGAATGCATGCTGGCCACACACACACACACACGCACTCACGCACGCACACACACACACACACACACACACACACACACACACACACACACATATATATAACACATATACACATAAGACACACACACACACACACATAACACACGCACGCACACACACCCACACACACACACACACACACACATACACACGCACACACACACACACACACACATAACACACGCACGCACGCGGGTCCTTTGGTCACGACATCCAATCAATCTATGATGCAATTACATGACAGTATTTTTAATCTGATACGAAAAACTGTCAACATGAGTCAACTAAAGCCGGTTACAGTGATCGGTTGACTAACCGGTCACACACCAGAAAACAGCGTTTTTGATCCGGTGCGGAAAACTGTGAAAAAATATTTATGTCATTAAAAAAGGTAGGACTGATCGATCAACGATTGTTTGTGTGTATGTTTGCGGGGGGGGGGGGGGGGGGGGAGAGGTTCGATCCTCGCTTTTTCCACATAAAACCGGTAATATACTAGTAATCGCAAACACAAACTTATGTGTACGTGAAAATTAAACTTTCTGATTCTATTTGTGGCAAATTATGTATTAGTCCTGTATTTCGCGATAAGAGACATTAATACCGATATATTGAACAATATGGATGAATGACAACCTCATGTGTATCTCTAAACTGTGTGTCAGTCTGGCAATCTGTCTGTCTGTCTGTCTGTCTGTAACTTGATTGAAAGTATTTACTTTTGGCACTGGCATTCTACCATAGTAGGAAAAGATGAAAAAAAATTGTGTTTGCGAGCTCACAAGCCAGAAGCCAGCAGCGAGCAACGACCTCTTAACTCCTTGTCATGTACATAATTATATCCTCCCTCTGTGCATGTAGATATGTTTTCTTATCCCATGACCTGCCTCTTTGTCTCTGTTAGCTGAGGAGGTGATTATTCTGAATATTCCATCACAACCATATGGATATCCCATCACAACCGAGTTTCGATCTCAACTGTCATTGGTCATTGTCTTTGATTTCAGAGTACAATTGAATAATTTATAGAGGTCATCTGCATATTCAGAGTTTACAGATGAACTACTTTTTTCAACATACGACTGAAATATTTTGTGGTGTCAAAGTCAATATCACGTATAGGTACAGGCCTACATGTGTCAATATTGAGAAAATAAAGAATACTTCATACGATACGCACATTCTGCATGGATTTAAAGAGCGGAGTCGAGATATTTCGCTGGCTGAAGCGGAGAGAGAGAGAGAGAGAGAGAGAGAGAGAGAGAGAGAGAGAGAACAATCAAAACACAACCCAGTCACCTGGTAGTTCCAAAACTCCATCTGAAACTGACATCGATTGTCGAAGGCATGCCTGCGGTGCATAACTCTGGAAAAGTTGTCGTAGCTGGGAACCCGTTGAGATCCATTCCAACGCCCCAAAAAAATATCAGAAGACTCACCATGAAGTCAAATCAAACGTTAGGTTTTCTCATTTGGTTATTTGCTTTGGCTTTAAGTGTATTGCTTCGATTGATAGCTGAATCTGCTTGCAACTGTTCGAACTGTCGTCTGCTAGACGGGCTTGTGTGAATCCGAGTCGAGTCAACTGCGGGGTTCAGCGACAAATGAGGGAGTGGCATCACAATGAAAAGAAGAAGACGAAAAGAAGTTGGAGATACAGTTAAGATTTATGGGGAAGAGAAGAGGATGTGAGGTGTTAGATGTATCCAACCTTAGGTGTTCAAACTCAAGACCGGGACAAAGTAGAAAGCGATGTACCGCGACCGACTCTCAGTGCCGACATACAACTTCCAAGCTTTGTTGCTTAAAGTCTACAACAGGCGAAGTATTGAAGCTTTGGCTCACCTAAACCCGACGACTGAATATGTAAGTGATCCACGTGTGAAAACCAAAACAGAACAGCGCGATGACAGCCAACATTTCTATCCCCGATTGACAAACAGTAACACTGCATGCGAACTGACTTGGGTCAACGATCAAACCAGCACGGCCCGAACTGAATTTGTTGCGATGCCATTATCGTGCGCAATTCTGGTAAAAATATAAACCCGGTATGCCGAATTGAGTATAACGAAAGCCGATGTCAAATATACACAGGGATATTTTAAAATGACTTTCAAAATGTAAATGCAGATAGCAGACCTTTTTATAAGCAATATGAATGACTGAATGTCCACATACAAGTCGAATGACGCCGTCCATTATGCTGACAAATGGGAACTAGCTTTGCGCATGAATTCATTGACATGAATTTTGACTGCGGAGGCTTTTGGCAAGCTAAAAACAGCCACGGGCAGGTTTTAGTGGAAAAAGTAAGTGTTTTTAATGAAAACGTCGGAGTAATGGGATAAATAGCTTATTCACCTCGTCCTGAATATCTTGCATATTTTCCCTCGGGTCGATTTTCATGTATTACCTCGCCAAAGGCTCGGTAATACACGAAAATCGACCCTCGGGAAAATATGCAACATAATCAGAACTCGGAGTGTGTAACCTATATATATATTGCACCGGGAAAATGTGCCTATGCTTGCACTTTGGAGAATGTGGAATATGAAAGCCAGGAAATTACTCGATTGAGGGCAGCGATGACATTTGTGTAGCATTCCTGATAATGACTATAATTATGAAGTCTTTATTTCCGTCTGTCAATCTGCGTGGCAAGCTGGCTGGCTGCCTGCCTGTCTGTCTGTCTGTCTGTCTGTCTGTCTGTCTGTCTGTCTGTCTGTCTCTCTCTCTCTCTCTCTCTCTCTCTCTCTCTCTCTCTCTCTCTCTCTCTCAGTCTCTCTCTCTGTATGACTGTTTGCCTTATCGCCTGTGTTACTGGAAACAACATGCCTGATGTCGATGATCCCTGTCTCTCTGCCTGAGCTGTTTTTGTATTGTATAGCAGACATGAGATTGTCACGAACATGTATACAACTTCCCTTCATTTTCAAAGCCCCAGCTGTGTCAAAGATACTAAGTGTAATCAAAAGCTTTCATCACTACGACGGCACTTTCAGTAAAAAATAAAAAATAAAAATGAAATACTTGTATTTACCGATGTACTTTTATTTCAAGAGATGATGACGCAGTCTTTAATAGTAAGCCCTAATTACGTGGAAACGAGGCTGCGTTTCCGATTCGGCGTGGTTTTGAGGCTGTTGGCGTCACTCTTTTTTGTGGTTCTGGCATCACTGGTCTTTAATGTCTGTGACGTTGTGGGATTGGGATGGATGGGTTTTTTCTGCAACGTTTGCAGTCTTTCTGTTTTTTGGGGGAGTTTGAGAATCCAATATCTGTATAGTTGATCATCTCCACCAGGCGTGAAAGGCAGGCGACTGATCATCTCCAGCTTTCGATTATCTGTCAGTAGTCAGCTCACTAAGAGTAATAAAATGTCAAACCGTCATAAACGGTCCAATCTTCACAAAAATCAGCTTACATCAGCCCCGAGCTTTGCAAGCAATGTCATTATTTTAGCAGTGACCGAACCCAATAGTTACATCCTGAATGAAGTTATTGTTGTTGATCCAAAGATAACGATTACAAGCCCAATCATCCCTTCCCTCCTTTGGTAGAAAAGTAGGACGATGTACTTTTATTTCAAGAGATGATGACGCAGTCTTTAATACTAATTATGTGGAAACGAGGCTGCGTTCCCGATTCGGCGTGGCTTAGAGGCTGTTGACGGCACTCTTTTGTGGGACGGCACTCTTTTGTGGTTCTGGCATTACTGTTTTGTTTATGTCCGTCGGTGACGTATTGGGATGGGGATGGAATTTTTTCTGCTTCCCTGTCATTAGATTCTGCTCTGTCAATCATGTTGCACGGACACTGAAGATAATTTCAGAATATAACCAAAAAAGCAAAAAAATGTTAGTAATGGAACGTTTATTTTTTTGACAAACCAAGACATTCACAAGTACATCGACCTAACGACGTTCGTAATAATGGACAGACAGACACAATTATGAGACAAAGAAAAAAATAGAAGACTTCACTGAATGTCTGATCGATTTCTGGCAAGATGGTCGAAGTCGCAAACCAATATTATTGAACGCACATTCAGCGAAGTCTTCTTATTTTGTTTTTATTGTCTCATAAGTATGTGTCTATCGGTCCACTATAAAGACCATTGGCTTCATGTACTTGTAAATGTCTTGTTTTGTCAAAAAAATGAATTGTCAAAAAATGAATCCTGCCATTAACTAACATTTCTTCTTTTTTCACATTTAGTCAAGTTTTGACTAAATGTTTTAACATAGAGGGGGAATCGAGACGAGGGTCGTGGTGTATGTGTGTGTGTCTGTCTGTCTGTCTGTCTGTCTGTCTGTGCGTGTGTTTGTGTGTAGAGCGATTCAGACCAAACTACTGGACCGATCTTTATGAAATTTTACACAAGAGTTCCTGGGAATGATATCCCCGGACGTTTTTTTCTTTTTTTCGATAAATACCTTTGATGACTTCATATCCGGCTTTTGGTAAAAGTTGAGGCGGCACTGTCACACCCTCATTTTTCAATCAAATTGATTGACATTTTGGCCAAGCAATCTTCGACGAAGGCCGGACTTCGGTATTGCATTTCAGCTTGGTGGCTTAAAAATTAATTAATGACTTTGGTCATTAAAAACCTGAAAATTGTAAAAAATAAAAAAAAATTATAAAACGATCCAAATTTACATTCATCTTATTCTTCATCTTTTTCTGATTCCAAAAACATATAAATATGTTATATTTGGATTAAAAACAAGCTCTGAAAATTAAGAATATAAAAATTATGATCAAAATTAAATTTTTGAAATCTTATTCCTTGTCGGTTCCTGATTCCAAAAACATATAGATATGATATGTTTGGATTAAAAACACGCTCAGAAAGTTAAAACGAAGAGAGGCACAGACAAGCGTGCTATCCTTCTCAGCGCAACTACTACCCCGCTCTTCTTGTCAATTTCACTGCCTTTGCCACAAGCGGTGGACTGACGATGCTACGAGTATACGGTCTTGCTGAAAAATTGCAGTGCGTTCAGTTTCATTCTGTGAGTTCGACAGCTTGACTAAATGTTGTATTTTCGTCTTACGCGACTTGTTTTCCTTTTTATATTTAGTCAAGTTTTGACTAAATATTTTAACATCGAGGGGGAATCGAAACGAGGGTCGTGGTGTATGTGTGTGTGTGCGTGCGTGCGTGTAGAGCAATTCAGACCAAACTACTGGACCGATCTTTATGAAATTTGACATGAGAGTTCCTGGGTATGATATCCCCATACGTTTTTTTCATTTTTTGATAAATGTCTTTGATGACGTCATATCCGGCTTTTCGTGAAAGTTGAGGCGGCACTGTCACGCCCTCATTTTTCAACCAAATTGGTTGAAATTTTGGTCAAGTACTCTTCGACGAAGCCCGGGGTTCGGTATTGCATTTCAGCTTGGTGGCTTAAAAATTAATTAATGACTTTGGTCATTAAAAATCTGAAAATTGTAAAAAAAAAATAAAAATTTATAAAACGATCCAAATTTACGTTTATCTTATTCTCCATCATTTGCTGATTCCAAAAACATATAAATATGTTATATTCGGATTAAAAACAAGCTCTGAAAATTAAATATATAAAAATTATTATCAAAATTAAATTGTCGAAATCAATTTAAAAACAATTTCATCTTATTCCTTGTCGGTTCCTGATTCCAAAAATATATAGATATGATATGTTTGGATTAAAAACACGCTCAGAAAGTTAAAACGAAGAGAGGTACAGAAAAGCGTGCTATGCAGCATAGCGTAACCACTACCCCGCTCTTCTTGTCAATTTCACTGCCTATGCCGTGAGCGGTGGACCACGAGTATACGGTCTTGCTGCGTTGCATTGCGTTCAGTTTCAGTCTGTGAGTTCGACAGCTACTTGACTAAATATTGTATTTTCGCCTTACGCGACTTGTTTACATTTAGTCAAGTTTTGACTAAATGTTTTAACATAGAGGGGGGAATCGAGACGAGGGTCGTGGTGTATGTGTGTCTGTCTGTCTGTCTGTCTGTCTGTGTGTGTGTGTGTAGAGCGATTCAGACTAAACTACTGGACCGATCTTTATGAAATTTGACATGAGAGTTCCTGGGTATGATATCCTCAGCCTTTTTTCATTTTTTTGATAAATGTCTTTGATGACGTCATATCCGGCTTTTCGTGAAAGTTGAGGCGGCACTGTCACGCTCTCATTTTTCAACCAAATTGGTTGAAATTTTGGTCAAGTAATCTCCGACGAAGCCCGGACTTCGGTATTGCATTTCAGCTTGGTGGCTTAAAAATTAATTAATGACTTTGGTCATTAAAAATCTGAAAATTGTTAAAAAAAATTATTTTTTTTTATAAAACGATCCAAATTTACGTTCATCTTATTCTCCATCATTTTCTCATTCCAAAAACATATAAATATGTTATATTTGGATTAAAAACAAGCTCTGAAAATTAAAAATATAAAAATTATGATCAAAATTAAATTTTCGAAATCAATTTAAAAACACTTTCATCTTATTCCTTGTCGGTTCCTGATTCCAAAAACATAATAGATATGATATGTTTGGATTGAAAACACGCTCAGAAAGTTAAAACGAAGAGAGGTACAGAAAAGCGTGCTATCCTTCTCAGCGCAACTACTACCCCGCTCTTCTTGTCAATTTCACTGCCTTTGCCATGAGCGGTGGACTGACGATGCTACGAGTATACGGTCTTGCTGCGTTGCATTGCGTTCAGTTTCATTCTGTGAGTTCGACAGCTACTTGACTAAATGTTGTATTTTCGCCTTACGCGACTTGTTTTTATTCTGGATACTGCAACGTTAACGAGCAGTCTTTCTGTGGTTTTTGTGTGTGGACATTTCAGAATCCAAAATCTGTATAGACTACCATCTTCAGCTCTCGATTATCTGTGAGTCGTCAGCTCAGAAAGAGTAATAGGCTTATAAAGCGTCAAACCGTCATAAACTGTCAAATCTTCTCAAAGATCAGCTTACACCAGACGTAAACTTCGCAAACAATGTCGTCAAGCAGGGACCGAACCCAATATTTTTTTTGATTGAAGTTATTATATTGTTGTTGATTCCAAGATAACTGCAATCCAAAGCGTCCCTTTCCTCCGTTGGAAGAAAAGTAGGAGGTACGATAAGGTCGTATGTCCCGATGTACTTTTATTCATTTATTTCTTTATTTGGTGTTTAACGTCGTTTCCAACCACGAAGGTTATATCGCGACGGGTACTTTTATTTCAAGAGATGATGACGCAGTCTTCAATAGTAATTATGTGGAAACGAGGCTGCGTTCCCGATTCGGCGTGGCTTCGAGGCTGTTGACAGCACTCTTTTGTGGTTCTGGCATTTCTGGTCTTTAGTGTCTGTGACGTAGAGAGATTGGGGCGGATTTTTTTTTTCTGCCTTCCTGTCATTAGATTCTGCTCCGCCGATCACGTTGCACGGACACTGAAGATAATTTGTCTGGGGTTGAATTAGGGTCAGCCCGCAGCTATTTCTCTGTGTGTGTGTGTGTGGCCCTTTCTCTGTGTGTGTGTGTGCGTGTGTGTGTGTGTGTTCATGCGCGTGTGCGTGCGTATATGCCTGTCTGTCTGTTTGTCTGTCTGTCTCTCTCTCTCTCTGTCTCTCTCTCTGTCTCTGTCTCTCTCTCTCTGTCTCTCTCTCTCCCCCCCCCCCCTCCTTTACACCCCCCCCCCCCCCCGAGCGTTTGTGGTCCGATGGATGTTGGAGTTATTCAGTGTTGGTTCATTAGGAAATTGTGCGCCGCGAAACAAAGAAAAAAAACTGCAATCAAAGGGTATATAGCTTGCTAGCTTGTTGCTTTTCTTTCTCAACTCAGGAGATAACCAATTAGTTCGACTGACGCATCGGATATACGTCGGGAAAGTAATGGCGTATAGGAAAATGGCTTCATATCATAGTTTAGGAGGAGGAGGAGGGAGGATAGAGAGAAAGAAAATAGAGACGAAACAAAAAGAAAGAAAACATAAAACTGATAAAAGTGCATGACCAGAATTAACCGAGTGTGTAGGTGTGCGATTGTGTAGGCTGGTGCTGTTTTGCCACTCTATGTCTTCTCATCTTGTCCAACTGTAAATAAATAGAGGCCAGCCTTCGGCTGGGTGGCCGAGTGGTAACGCACTTGCGAGAGGTTGCGAGTTCGACCCTTGGTCAGGGCGTTTGCAATTTTCTCCCCCCTTTCCTAACCTAGGTGGTGGGTTCAAGTGCTAGTCTTTCGGATGAGACGAAAAACCGAGGTCCCTTCGTGTACACTACATTGGGGTGTGCACGTTAAAGATCCCACGATTGACAAAAGGGTCTTTCCTGGCAAAATTGTATAGGCATAGATAAAAATGTCCACCAAAATACCCGTGTGACTTGGAATAATAGGCCGTGAAAAGTAGTATATGCGCCGAAATGGCTGCGATCTGCTGGCCGATGTGAATGCGTGGTGTATTGTGTAAAAAAAAATTCCATCTCACACGGCATAAATAAATCCCTGCGCCTTGAATATGTGCGCGATATAAATTGCATAAAAAAGTTTCAAAAAATAAAAAAATAAAATCCCTGCGCTTAGAACTGTACCCACGGAATACGCGCGATATAAGCCTCATATTGATTGATTGATTGATTGAATAATCTTTAGGTTCCTGTCAGATACTCTCTGTGTGCACATGTGCGTGTGTTCGTTCGTGTGTGTGTGTGTGTGTGTGTGTGTGTGTGTGTGTGTGTGTGTGTGTGTGTGTGTGTGTGTGTGTGTGTGTGTGTGTGCGTGTGTGTGTGTGTGTGTGTGTGTGTGTGTGTGTGTGCGTGTGTGTGTGTGTGTGTGTGTGTGTGTGCGTGTGTGTGTGTGTGTGTGTGTGTGTGTGTGTGTGTGTTTGTGTGTGTGTGTGTGTGTGTGTGTGTGTGTGTGTGTGTGTGTGTGTGTGTGTGTGTGTGTGTGTGTGTGTGTGTCTTTTGTTAGCTTCAAAGCTCTGTTTGCCTTACCTCGAATGCATACCTTGTGACAACTCAGTACAAAATCTACTTTTCCATCTCTTTTTCATACATCAAAATTTCCCCCCATATTCCCACGTAAACAAAGGTGTAAAACTCAAACAAAGGTTTAGATAACAGGCTCGAAGACTTGGAATACTCGCTCCCACAAGTCGATAATTTTACAAGTACTTCTCCTTTCTTATTGTCTCTGTCGACGCCCGCTTGCAACCGGTTGCGTCCCTTTGTATACTAGACTGTGCATAGGGCGTCATCGCACAAAAGAATCTTTCAAATTCTGCAAACCGAAAGGAAATCTGGGTAGCGAAATGTTGGTGTAAAATTACACCCATGCCCTCCAGTGAATCATGGTCAATGTCAATGCGTGTTTTGAGTGGCAACATGATGTCGTTCACGATGGATATCAGTGCTATTTGTCCGGTAAGGGTTGGAGTTCCGTGGCTAGCAAAGAACTTATTTTAAGTCTTTCAATTCTTCTTTTCTTTTACAATAAACAGCAAACATCACTAAACTGCAATGATTAAATCATCCATCTTAGATTTTAGAAGTTTTGTAGCATGCTGCAACATGACTTCTTCGACAATATCCGGCAAGGTTTGCACGATTGGTTAGTGAGTGAGTTACTTATCTTGAACAGTTTGCCCAGAATTCCCCTATTCTATGTTTGGTAACATCAGCTCTTGGGAAGCCCATGCAAATGGCGCATTTGTCACCGCGCGTAGACGAAAGTAATGGTTGATAGTTCAGTTTGTGAGATGATATGCTGGTGACGTTGCGTTATAATAATAATAATAATAATAATAATAATAATAATAATAATAATAATGCAAACTTTTATAGCGCTATTCTAGAAAAATGTCTACTCTTAGCGCTTTACAATACATACATCGACCAAGCATACTATACACGCACAGGCAAAGAAACCGACCAAACATAACCAACAAACTATACATGCACAGGCAAAGAAAACGACCAACCATACAATACACGCACAGGCAAAGATAACGACCAAACATAAACAAACATACTATGACCAATCATAACCAACATACTATACGCGCGCAGGCAAAGAGAACAATCAGCACATGTAATAATTACTGACAACTAATGATGCAGGCATACAATGACAATCCAATACACAGCCTAGGCACAAGAACCACATAAGGCTACTGTATAAAAACGTGTCAACAATACTATTTACACACACACAAACAGTGCTGACACAAAGCGCAGAAAATATATATACACGTTATTTTAGGCACTAGGTAGGGGGTGAGGTGGGGCGGGATGGGGTGGGTGGGGAGATGCTGGAGGGAAAATCACTTGCGCTGAAAGAGGTGTGTTTTGAGATTTGTCTTGAATGTAGTGAGAGAATCTGTGTGTCTGAGAGGCAGAGGTAATCTATTCCAGGTCACAGGGGCTTGATAGGCGAAGGACCTCTCGCCACATGTCTTTGTTTGCACTGTGGGGAGTCGGAAGAGTCGAGTGTCGGCGGCGGAGCGAAGCTGACGAGAGGGGGTGTAGAGATTGAGGAGTTCTGAGAAGTATTCTGGGGCAGAACCAGAAACGACGGCAAAAGAAAGAGAGGAGAGTTTGTATTCGATCCTTTTAGTGATAGGCAGCCAGTGTAGAGAGTGAAGAAGGGGTGTGGCGTGTTCATACTTGGAAGATTTGAAGACCAGGCGGGCAGCGTTATTTTGGATCCTTTGAAGTCTATCTAAAAGGTACTTAGGGAGACCGGCCAGAAGAGAATTGCAATAATCTATCTTTGAGAGGACTAAAGAACACACTAACGTTTTGGTTGCATCAGTGGTGAGGTAGTGACGGACTGAACTAATCTTGCGCAGCTCTAGATAGGCGGACTTGCAGATGTTAGAGATGTGTTTTTGGAAAGAGAGAGTTGGATCGAGAGTGACGCCAAGGCTGCGGACAGACGGAGAGAAAGAGATAGGTAGTTCGTTGACAGTGAGAGAGGCAGGAAGAGAAGGGTGATTGAGAAATTTCTTGGGACAGGCCAGCATAACTTCGGTTTTGTCACTATTTAACTGGAGTTTGTTTAAAGACATCCAATCACTGAGGTCCGCAATGCAATCCTGTGTCCGAGATACCAGAACGTCAACTTCAGCAAGAGGGGCAGACTGATGAAGCTGTGTATCATCAGCGAAACTCTCGTGCGACAACGCATGGCGACTGATAACATCGGACACAGGGGAGGCATATAGAACGAAAAGTATGGGGCCAAGCACGGACCCTTGCGGGACACCGTACTGGAGAGCTGAAGGTTGAGATTTGATGCCGTTGACACAAACGGTCTGCGTCCGGTTAGTAAGGTACGAACGAACCCAGGAAAGGGCCAGATCATGAACACCAAAGGAGTGCTGAAGCCTGTGGAGCAGAATTTCGTGGTCTATCGTATCAAATGCGCTAGACAAGTCCAGTAGTGTTAGAATGGAGACCTGATTTTCGTCAAAGCCAAGAAGGATGTCGTTTACAATCTTCAGAAGTGCTGTCTCAGTACTATGGTTTTTCCTGTATGCAGACTGATGGGTGTTGAGAAGGTGGTTTTGCTCTAGATGAGTGAGAAGTTGTGAAAGGACAATTTTTTCAGTGATTTTTGAAAGGAATGACAAGTTCGAAACGGGCCTAAAGTTTTTCAAGGAATTCTTGTCAAGTGAAGGTTTTTTGATGAGGGGCCTAACTATTGCAGGTTTGAATTCATCTGGGAATGAGCCGGAAGTCAGAGAGTCGTTGATGACGTGAGTGAGATATGGAAGAAGGTCATCAATACAATCACACAGCAGAGAGGACGGAATGGGGTCAAGCTCGCACGTTTTCGGACTAGCGCCTAAACACACCTTTTTTACAAACTCGCTGGTGACAGGCTCAAAACGCTGCAGAGCTGGACCACAATACATCCTATCGGCAACCGGTGAAGGCGGGACAACAGCAGAATCAAGCTTCTCGCGAATAAGCGCGATCTTCGCATGCATCACAATTGTGATAGGTGGATCGTTCTAGACCCTGATTCAATGGTACTACTTTCCTTGCCTTTCATCACAAAAGAGTATCCCCGAAAGCGGCGTATGGCTGCCTAAATGGCGTGGTAAAAACGGCCATACATGTAAAAACCGGGGGAGTTTAAGTCAGTGAACGAAAAAGAAAGAAGAAGAAGAATCTCAAAAGAGTCACAGGCGGGAAACTAACTCGTAGGACACATGCACCTAATATGGTATCAAGGGTATACATTCTCGAACAAACTTTTTTGTAGACTTGAAGCAGCGTTTACAGCCTACGAAGAGTCTGATTGTTTTGCTAAGATGTGCGCTTGTTTGGAAAACAATGACACGCAGCCTAAATAAGACTGACGAGGAAGATGATCTGACAAAGGTTTTTCAATGTGATCATGCAATCATGTTTTTTATAGTTTCAAGAAAAATGCTCGACACAAACTCCTTGATACTGACAGGTACACGCACGCCCCCCCCCCCCCCCACACACACACACACATATATATGTAGATATATATGTATATATATATACACACATAATCGCACGCACACGTACACAAACACACACACACACACACACACACACACACACACACACACACACACACAAACGTCCACAAAGCGTTTATGTGCAGCAGTTGAAATCGATCTCATGTCTCACCTTCTGTCCTCTATCTGTTATCTATTTGTGTGCATCCATCCGTCCGTCCTTGCTTGTATTTGCTTTACTGGTCTATAAAAGATACCGCCTGTTCATGTCGCACGGTAATCGAAGTGGGCTTTTGTCTCGGAACACGACCGTCGGTATTTACTTTACTTTTTTCATCAATCTCCTTAACCGAGTTTTCTGCTGAAAGCAAATTCCCCAAGTTTTAACTATCAAAAAAGCTCTCGCGACCAAATGTCGCTCTCCTCGACTTGCATAAGGGTTATAGCAGATCGGGAAAATTTGGTGGTAGAAGAACGTGGTTTAAAACATTCTCAGTTGTTGCGTTGGCTCATGGAATAAGGACCGCAACACGGTCTGGCGTCTGGCATTATGGGGTTAGTGCTAGGACTGGTTGGTCCGGTGTCAGAATAATGTGACTGGGTGAGACATGAAGCCTGTGCTGCGACTTCTGTCTTGTGTGTGGCGCACGTTAAATGTCAAAGCAGCTCCGCCCTGATATCGCCCTTCGTGGTGGACTGGGCGTTAAACAAACAAACAAACAATCATGGAATAAGTTTGACAGAGTGAAATGCCAAACACTGCAATAGTGCATTGATTGGATACTTATTTACTTAAAAAGGGACGAAAGTACAACATTACGTGAGAGGTTGTTTTAACCAAATCACGTGGGTCGAGCTCTTTACACTACACTGACTTTCATCCTCCCTGTACTCATGGCTCCAAAACACCTTAGACAAATAGAAATCGGCAAGACCAAACGACTTCAGTCATTGTTTTTCAGTAGTGTGCCTGCAGACAGTTACTCGTAAACGCCTCAGTGAGATAATACAGACAAGAAGAAAAGAAGGACAAAAACAAATAGGGAAAGGGTGGCCGAGTGGTAAAGTGCACTTGCCTCGGAAGCGAGAGGTTGCGAGTTCGACCCTGGGTCGGGGTGTAAGCAATTTTCTTCCCCCTTTCCTAGCCCAGGTGGTGGGTTCAAGTGCTGGTCTTTCGGATGAGACGAAAAACCGAGGTCCCTTCGTGTACACTACTTTGGGGTGTGCACGTTAAAGATCCCACGATTGGCAAAAGGGTCTTTTCTGGCAAAAATCTATAAGCCTAGATAAAAAAAAAATGTCCACCAAATACCCGTGTGACTTGGAATAATAGGCCGTGAAAAGTAAATATTCGCCGCAATGGCTTGAGATTTACTGGCCGATGTGAATGCGTGATATATTGTGTAAAAGAAATTATAAAAACATTCCATCTCACACGGCAGAAATTAATATGTAAAGCGCTTACAGAACGCCAAGCACTATATAAATCTCCCATATAAATAAATAAATAAAATAAAAATCGGCATTGAATGATCAAACGACTTCAGTCATTATTTTTCAGCAGTGTGCCTGCATACAGTTATACTCGTAAGAGCCTCAGTCAGATGATACAGACAATAAGAAAACAAGAAAAAAACATTGAATAATCATGTGACCTTCGCAGTATTCTACTTAGCATAATTCACTTGGAAAACACCGTCCATTTTTACATTTAGTCAAGTTTTGACTAAATGTTTTAACATACAGACGGGGCATCGAGACGAGGGTCGTGGTGTATGTATGTATGTATATGTATGTATCGTATGTGTATGTGCGAGTGTGTGTGTGTTTGTGTGTAGAGCGATTCAGAGAAAACTATTGGACCAATCTTCATGAAATTTTACATGAGAGTTCCTCGGTATGATATCTAAATATATTCTCCGCGATGACTGTTTTTGGGTGTTTATCTGTTACCTTGATGCCGACAGCTTGACTAAATGTTTTTATATCGCTTCACGCGACTTGTTTTTATGTGCATTGAAACTCGAATCGGCGGCAATCGGACACTCAGACGGCGCACCTGTTTAATCACATCACACAGTCATTATGCTAATTACCAGGTTATTGCACCCCCCCCCCTCCCCCCGAGGGCATTGCCACACGAGTGACCAAGGAAACGCAAATCGGTCGGGTCACGATGGCATCAAAACTAATAACGGGGCCCTTTATGTATATAATTATGAAACACACACACACACACACACACACACACACACACACACGTTTGCACGTACACACACACACACGTTCGCACACACACACACACACACACACACACGCTCGCACACACACACACACACACACACACATTCGCACGCACATACACACACACACACACGTTCGCACGCACACACACACACACACACACGCTCGCATGCACGCACGCACAAACACACACACACACACACACACACACACACACACACACCCAAAACACGAGAAGCTTTCAAGATTTACTTTTACCGGCGATTTCCGGTATTTTACCGATTGATGCCAGGAAGTACCGGAAATGAAAACGACAGTCCGTCAGACCTACTGGTTGATGTTGTGTTTGACAGTTTTCCTTTTCAAGTATATTATAATCAATGCATGCTTTGTCCTTTGACTTGTATGTGTAATAAAGTTACTTGTTGTATGAGCCAGGGACCCTACAAGTAAATGAATATCGATTGGGCAAAATAGCGATCAGGAAAATATATTTCGCGAACACTTAGCATTCAACTTTTCAGTTAGGTCTGGCGATTGTGTTGTCACTTATTTAAAACACAAGAAACTGTTCACAAGCCTTTAATATAGTCTTCCAACGACTTCCCCCTGATTGAAAATGTATTAATAACAGAAGCTTTTTGCAACACTTTTTTTTTAGGTCTTCTTGCTTTTTAAACCTGATAAT
>NW_027126260.1:2500-13320 GCF_037325665.1 Littorina saxatilis | reverse complement strand
GAGAGAGAGAGAGGCGTCGATGATTACCAGACCGTTGCTCAACTTCTTGTTTGCTATGCACTCGTGTATGTACGTCAGAGAAGCAATTTTGGTGCTAAGCTGCGATATTATTCATGCAGCTTCAGAAAAAAAAGGAAGCAAACTATCATGAAAAAAAGAAAAATAAGAAGAGATCTATAGCATATTCCGTTGTACAGGCTTTCTTTTGGTTGGTATGTCGCGCACTGTTGGTCATTTTATCGTCCTTTCTGATCTTCTCTTCCGCTTTCTCCAATTCTTCGATCTTTTTCACTCTCTTTGCACTCATCGCAATTTGTTCCACCTCGCCTTTTTCTCTAGTCCTTCTACTTTTCTCCTCTTCTCTCCCTGTTAGCTCGTTTGATGTCAATCAGAAGACACAAGAGCAAAAAAAGGCAGGGGGGGGGGGGGAGGGGGAGGGGAAAGAGGTGCAAGGGGGGGGGGGGGAAGGACAAGGGACAATTTCACGCCGTTGTGCCAAGGAGGAAGAGAACACTTTACCCCCTCTGTCAACAACAGGACCGGCCCGCAAGGCTCTCCCTGTCGCACTCCGGTGGCAAGACAGCCTTGCCTTTTGTCAAGGTGCTGGCGGGCTAGAAAAGTCCGGTGATTTTTTTGGGGGTGTGTATGGTGGTGGTGGTGTGTGTGTGGTTATTGGGGGGGGGGTGGATTGTACGGGGGAGGAGGGGAATTTTAAGGATCACACACACTTCATCTCAGAACTGACCTGCTCTCTTTCCTCCCACAGTTCAATGATTTTTTATTGTGAGAGAATGGGGGACGGGTGGATGGGTTGAAAGGGGGGGGGGGGGGGGTGGGAGGGGTGATAAGGATAACACACACTTAATCGCAGACCGTGCTCTTTTTCCTCGAAGAGTCCAGTGATTGTTTGGGGAGGGTGGCGAAGGATCACCCACACTTCTCTGACCCATCATAGTGCCCCTCTATTCCCGATGAAAATTAAAATAAAAAAATCAGTCAATATTTCGCTTTGCACTAACCAGATGTCTTCTTTCCTTGCTGCATATATAAGAATTGCTTTCACATACCACTCTATTTACCAAAAGGTATTGTGTTGTTCTCTTGTTTTGCCTTTCATACATTTTCCCTCTTTTTCCGATTCCTTATTCCTTTGAAATTGTGTCTACTGTGTTTGTTCTAATTGTTTTTGGTATTTGTCTCATATTTTTTCTTTACATACCGTAGGACAGAAACGTCTCGTATTTGTATATTTGTTTTTACCAGAAACATCCTTGGCACGCGCTATACTCTCACCGCTATGGTGACCATTTACCCCCCCCCCCCTCCCCACCCCCGCCCCTCAACCGCCAGCCCCCTCTTTCTTTCTTTAGCTTGTCAATCAATGTCTCGTCCTTGTCTTTGGGCAGAGTCTTCCAGGTGAGATGGAGCTGTGTGTCTGCATGTGACAGTTCGGAGAATCGTCGTTTGAAGTTGGGTGTGAGATTTTTGACAATTTTGATGATCTGAAAAGGTCCTTTTCTTCTTCACAGCGCTTGGTGGACATTTGCTCTTTTTTGAGTGTGGCAGCTTCGAGCATCCCGATTTGAGGTTGTATGTGAGATTTTGGACACATTTTCTCAGCCTAAATTGATTTGAACAGTAGCTAGACATTAGTTAATTGTGCATGTGGCAGATTGGAGAATCTTCATTAGGAAGTGAGCGTGAAAAGTTTGACAAGGTTTTCTTTTCTTGGTTGGTTTAGACGCGCAGATGAACAAGGGTGCTTTCTTGGAAGTGTGTGTCACAGTCTGGTTGGAAGAATTCTGGACGTTATTATTGTAATTGCTTTGATATGTGCATTTTTCTTTTCTTCTATGTTATCTAAGTTTATTCTATTTTAATACATTTGATTTTATTTGAATAGCTTTAAAACAAAAATTATTTAAATATATTTAAATTTATTTGTTATGACTGTATTTAAATTTATGTCATTATTTTTAAATTCTTTAGAAAGATCACCAGTGTATTTTGTTTCCTCTGTTTTGACTGAGTAAGTCCATGAACAAAATAAGTCACAGCCTCTAATTTATAAAACTACAATACAAAAAAAAAGCCGTCAGAAGAGACAGCTTCTGTAAAAATGCAAACAAACAAACAAACAAACAAACACGCAAACAACACCGATCGATTTAAAATCCATTGGCTCTGGAGGCATGACTGGACGAATCCACTGGACCACTTGTCAGCTTCCACACAACCTTCTCTCCATACACCAATTTCACACCATTCCACCACCTCTAACCTGCAAGCTAGGATATACACGCAGGGGGATCGAGTTATCTCCTCTAGTATCTGCGAAAAGGGACACAACTCTACATGAACTTCCGCTCAGCCTCTATTTGGGGAGCGACTCAAACCCACACAGTTTTCAGACCCCCAAGAGAGTATTACCACGGGAGACCACGCCCAGTCAGCCAGTGCCTTTCACACGTCCGCGTCAAGGCTAAAACCAACTTGTGTCACAACCCGTCTGTCATACAAACGCAACACGGTGAGGACAGGAATCAGTTCAAGACGCAGGGTGGCTTGACACCTGAACTATGGCGGGCCCTTCACGTCACAATTAAAGAAAATCCTATCTGTCACCTTCTGCCGCTTCGCAATATCCTCGGCTGCACTCTTCAGCGGCTGGTTGGGCGGCCAGCGGACAAATCGGGCCCAGGGAGTTATTTTAGTGCGGTCTCTTTTTTATGTCCTGTGCATATTCCCAAAAGGCGGAAACAGCTTATGAGTGCGATTGACTCTAAGTTTTATAGTAAAAAACCAAAAAAGTGCCGTTTCTTGGTCAGAACTGGGGTAGTATAGCCGAGACCTACTGATGCTGTGGTAGGTGTATGCTTTGTTGAAAATGCTCTCTCGCGCGTCAATAGTTTTCTGTAGATGTATTGTACAGTAATGGCAATTGATTAAATGGTTTGCAAGTTCTGGAATATAAAAGTCACTAATCAAAGAGCGAGTATGTAAATGTGACCCTCTTTTTGTCAATCATTTTCAATTTACATATAATTATGTGAAGACATTTTGATTGCTTTTAACGTTTGCTTTTGTCCTTGTATCTTATTTGTTCAATTTCACACAAAAATGTCAATCTACACTGGTTAAATAGTGCAGAATTTCTATGTCCACATTTCCACCGAGCAATCATCCACCTCTCTCTCTCTCTCTCTCTCTCTCTCTCTCTCTCTGTCTCTCTCTCTTTCTCTCGCTCTCTCTCTTGCTCTCTCTGTCTCTCTCTCTGTCTCTCTGTCTCTCTCTGTCTCTGTGTTTCTCTCTCTCTCTCACTCTCTCGATCTCTCTCTGTCTCTCTCTCTCTTTGTCTCTCTGTCTCTCTCTCTCTCTGTCTCTCTCTCTGTCTCTCTCTCTCTCGCTCTCTCTCTGTCTCTCCCCTCTGTCTCCTCTCTGTTTCTCTCTCTGTCTCTCTGTCTCTCTTTCTCTCTCTCTCTCTCTGTCTCTCTCTCTCGCTCTCTCTCTCTCTCTGTCTCTCTCTCTATCTTTGTCTCTCTGTCTCTCTGTCTCTCTCTCTCTTTCTCTCTCTCTCTCTCTCTCTCTCTCTCTCTCTCTCTCTCTCTCTCTCTGTCTCTCTCTCTCTCTCGCTCTCTCTCCTCTGTCCCCCCTTCCCCCTTCCAAGCCTTCTTTTTTGTGTACAAAAGTTGAATGCCTCATCCCCGCCTGTCGTCTCCCTTTCTGGCAAGACCTCAAGTATGGTCGGCAGGGGAGGTAAGCCCCTAAAGATCTGGGTCCAAGTGGTTCCCCCTGGCCTCTAAACTGTCCCCTCCCCTGTCTCCTCCTGTGCTTGCCTGTCACTCTCCCCCCTCCTTCACTGGCTGATGGGGTGAGTGCTTGGAGATTGGGTTGGATGGTGGAGATTTATGTCCCCCGACAGATTTTGCCGCCTTGGAGGATAGTTGTTGGTAGGAGATACTCTTTCTTATTGTGGTATTTTAGGGATAACTGATGGGAAGCGACCCGAATGTCCCAGCGATGGGACAATAAAGTAATGAAAATGAAAATGAAATGAAAATGAAAATGAAAATGAAAATGATAACATTATGGAGAAATGATGAGAAAATAAAGTTAACAGTATGTGTTGTCTTTGGTTCTGTCAGAATGTAGAAGAGAAGGAAGCTAGCAGCAGTACACCTCCGGGACAACCTGTGCCTGGCCTGTCTGAAAACACCTCCGCCTGAGGGGTTTTGCTGCCAGCGCGGTGAAGATAAAGAGGGAACATTTTCTCTGCCCGCGCGGCAGCAAGCTGCAGGATATCTCTGAACTGAGTAGCAATGCTAACAATAACGTGGCAACTTGTAGCAGAGGGAGGAAGAGCAGCACAAGGATCGAGTAAGACAAGACAAGACAAGACAAGACAAGACAAAATAAGACAAGACAAAATAAGACAAGACAAGACAAGGCAAGACTAGATATGACAAGACAAGGCAAGTCAAAACAAAACAAAACAACGCAGGACAAGACAAGGTAAGACAAGACAAGACAGACTAGATATGACAAGACAAGGCAAGGCAAGACAAGGTAAGACAAGACAAGACAGACTAGATATGACAAGACAAGGCAAGGCAAGACAAGACAAAAAGACAAAAGACAAGACAAGGCAAGAAATGGCAAGGCAAGAAAATTCAAACAAATGTATTGCCTAGGAAATAAAGGATTAAATGGACATATTTTCAGGCGTCAAAGTCTCCAATATAAAAATACATAAAAAGGACAACCTTACTCATCGGCTTCAACCATTGAACCACAGCCGCAAATTTCAAACTCCGGTCACCAGAACTAAATGCATATCAAGGCACAAAAGGGCGAAATCAACCAGGCATCTCAACCCCATCAGAGGCAGAAGGCAGCTTCTGAAGGAGACACGTCCCCCACTTGAAGAAAATGGATTTCACATCTTCTGCCTTTTTCGATCAAGACTAGCCCGTTGTCTGCCCAAATGAGGAGACTTTTTGAGGTTTTACGGAGACCAGGTTCTGATGAGACTTTTGAATATTTAGACCGTGGTCTTTTGAGGGTGTGGTGAAGATATTGAATACGCGCTGAATGCTTATTATGTTTGGCTTCTACTGATACGTACATCGGAAAAAAATAGATAGAATGGAAAAGATGTTTTGAAGGACGGCTAGACCTTTGCCCAGATGAGGCGACTTTTTGAGGTTTTACCAATACGAAGAGTTTGTGCTGAGACGTTTGAATAGATCATGGTTGTGGTTGCGTTGAGTTGGTTTCCGTTGAATTATTGTGAAAATAAAATGGCCTTCCGCCCTTTACCTTGCTCATTTTGGTGGGCAACGAACAGTTCTCTGATCGAGTTGGCTGCCCTTTCGTGTGGCGAAACGAGTAAGCGAGGAGTATAAGGAGTGCATACCTTTCCACTAATATGTGACCCTCCACCACGGAATGAGTCGAATGTCACCTTTGCATGATTTTCATATTTTTACATTTTCCTAAAGTATTTTATGCTCTATCCTGTGGGGAAAACCGTTTTAGAAAAGAGCAAAAACTGTTTGAGTTATAAGCATGTGACTAAGGTGACCCTCACACTGTTACCAGACACTCCCCGGACTTATATTAAGCCTAGCGCAGAACCGCGCGAGGTGACATGCGACTCATTTCTGACTGACTGACTATTAGGGTTTAACGTCCTCTTAGACCAACTGGTCTATATTGGGACAGGTATTGGTAATACGCTGAAGATATGGTGTGATACTTTGATTCGAACAAGTCCGCTGTGGCTGTCTTCTTCGACACACCAGCATTGGGTTTGTCTCGTCAAAGTATCGAAATACGATCATGATAATCAGAGACGAGAGATGACGCATGCGTGTCTTCGTGTTTTCCACACGTGTCAGTTTGCGAAATTAATTCAAACAAAATTCCCCTATGTTTAGAAAGCACTCTGTCTGTTGATGTCAGGTATGTGTGCACGTGGCCGGATGATCTCATTAAATTTTTATGTCAAAGCCAGAAGAGGTATGTGATTGTTTACATGACCGCCTACATGGCAACGAAGAGATATAACTGACAAAAACTGTCTCTGACTGCCCCAAGATATCTGCAATAGGAGATAGTTGACTTATCGTGGTTTCTGACTTAAGCAAGAATACCCCCCCCCTCCCGCCCTTAATCCGGCCAAGTGAAAAAGAGTGTTTACGTCATTTTGATTTTTGGGAGGCTCTCTGAGGCGACTTTTGGAGGTTTTACTGAGATTGGAATGAAGTGAAGAGTGAGTGGTGTCAGCTCTGTGCTGGTGTCTGCAGGGTTTCAGTGTTTCTAGACCGCCAGGAGTACGCAACACAACACAACCGAAATTAAGCGACTTTTTGAGGTTTTACTGAGATTGGAACTTTGAATAGAGGTAAGACGTGCCTGCAAATGCGTGGTTTTTGATAATGAAAAACACGAATGCAGAAAACAAAAAACACGAGAAGCAGATTTAGGCTGAATTGAATTTCTGGTTCATTTGAACTTTTGGAGGACGAACACAGTTCTCTGTCTAAATGGGCGAATTTGTATGGTTTTACCGAAAAGAGAATTATGTGAAAAGCTGATTGAGTAGGTTTAGCAAGAGTAGTGTACATGTGTGGTCTCGTATTCGATTGGATTACATAATGGGTTTTTCGGCTTCTCATGCAAGATTTTGGATAATATCATTCCGTTCTCTGCTCAAGTGAGGCGACATTTATGCCATTTTTACAGTGAAGAAAAGAGGGGCTGTTGTTTTGTATAACGATGAGGTCTGAATTATAAACGCATTGATGAAGTAGTGTTAACACTAGAGTCGCACGTGCATAAAGGAACTAGATGATTACCCGCTTCGCCGGGTGGATCGCGAGACGGAGTAGGCTATGCAGCGTGGCGGTTCGCCGGCTTAGAGCACGTGTTGACGTGATTGACGCCACACGAAGGAAGGGAGATAAACGCGCAAAACACTGTAGAAGATAAGGAAGAGTTACTGAGAATGGATCTACAGAAACACCAAAATCGGTTCACCGCGCCGCGCTTAGAGCACGTGTTGAACATTTTCATCGACCAGATTGTGTCCGGGGTCTACCTGATAATGCCCACCAAATTTGAAGCACATCCATCGAGAACTTTGGCCGTGCATCGCGAAGTGACAGACAGACAGACACACACAAGCCGTATATAGATATAGAATCTAAGGCAAATCCCAAAGCACAGCACACCTGCGACACCCCCCCCTCGACAGTCTGTCAAGCCGAATATCAGAAAAAAAACAAAATTGCACAAATTAATGTTCGAACACATGCATATATGGATACAAACGTGTTAACTTGTGAAATAAATGGATTAACTGTGATTAAAACAAATAGAAATAACCCCTTGCCCAATGTTTACTCCCACATCTGTCTTGCCCTTTCTGTCTGTCTGTCTGTCTGTCTGTCTGTCTGTCTGTCTGTCTGCCTACCTGTATGTCTGTCTGTCAGGCTCAACCTCTCTCTGTGTCTCTCTGTGTCTCTTTTTCACCTTCTCTCTCTGTCTCTGTTTTTCTCTTTCTCCCCTCTCTCTCTCTCTCTCTCTCTCTCTCTCTCTCTCTCTGTCTCTTTCCCTGTGTGTGTGTGTGTGTGTGTGTGTGTGTGTGTGTGTGTGTGTGTGTGTGTGTGTGTGTGTGTGTGTGTGTCTCTCTCTCTCTGTGTCTTTCTGTCTTTGTCTCTCTTGCTGTCTGTCTGTCTGTCTCCCTCTCTCCCCCTCTCTCTCTCTCTTTCTCTCTCTCTCTCTTTCTCTCTCTCTCTCTCTCTCTCTCTCTATCTCACTCCGCAGATATTCCACCGTGCTTACACTGTCAGAAGAATATCTTCACTCTCTCTGAGGCGGCGGCTGACACTTCTTTCGCTGGCGGCCAAAACGCTTGTTTAGACATGAAAGCGGAGTGTTAGGTTGTGTCAAAACATACTTACTCGTTTGGTAAACACTTCCCTCCACTTGGCTGCGGCGCTAAAACGTTTCCACGCTTTCTCTGTGTGTGTCAGAATTGAGAGCAAGACGAGAGCTGCCGTGAGACTCAGTGAAACATCTACCCAGGAAAGGCATGAGCGTATACTTTCTATAATACCAAATCATATCCTTTGCGGATTATGACTTTATTCAGTTATTCTGCAGAAAAATAGAAATGCTGGAGAAAAACTGTTTGTTTCTGCAGCATTTCTGCATAATGTCATCTTTTGCGAGAGCAACGTTTTTTACTGCAGTAAAATTGAAATCAAGAATGCTGCAGTAAAACGGTGATGATGTTTTACTGGAGAAAAACTGTTTACACTTTTTCTTCAGCATTTTGGCATTATTCAGTTATTCTGCAGAAAAACAGAAATGCTGGAGAAAAACTGTCTTTTCTGCAGCATTTCTGCATAATGTCATCTTTCGCCGAAGCAACGAGTTTTTCTGGAGCAAAACATTTTACTGCAGTAAAATTGAAATCAAGAATGCTGCAGTAAAACGGTGCTGTTGTTTTACTGCAGAAAACCTGTTTACAATTTTTCTGCAGCATTTTGTTCTGGCTCATTATAATGTTGGAGCACGCGAGCCCCCCTCTGTCGAGAGATGGACTCATCCAGAATTACCAATTGTTACAAACTATTATACTATCCCAGGGGGCGACGAATACAAACGCTGCTTTACAAGGTCGTTCGTTTTTTTCCAGAAAAACTGTCACAGACTATTCTGAAGAAAAAGTTAATCGCAATAATGCTTCAGAAAACCAAGTAAACATTATGCTTCAGAAAAACTGTTTTACTGCAGTAAAAAACGTTGCTTCGGCGAAAGATGACATTATGCAGAAATGCTGCAGAAAAGACAGTTTTTCTCCAGCATTTCTGTTTTTTCTCCAGAATAACTGAATAATGTCATAATCCGAAAAGAGCCAGTACAAAATGCTGCAGAAAAAATGTAAACAGGTGTTCTGCAGTAAAACAACAGCACCGTTTTACTGCAGCATTCTTGATTTCAATTTTACTGCAGTGAAATGTTTTGCTGCAGAAAAAACGCTGCTTCGGCGAAAGATGACATTATGCAGAAATGCTGCCGAAAAGAATGGTTTTTCTCCAGCATTCTTTTCCGCAGAATAACTGAATAAAGTCATAATCCGCTAAGGATAAAATCATGCATGGTATAGCGTCTGAAATTATCTCTGCGCCAACAGTCCACAATAATGTCGCTTGTATAGGATCAAGAAACCAAAAAGAGACGTAATCGCTCTCAGTGCAACAAAACTGAATGAGAATTATGCGAAACCAAGCTCTTGGCACCTGAGAGAATAAGCATTGCAATGAACAAGCGATTTTCATCCTCAACCAAAGCCGGGATGGTCGCCGCAAGCTCTTATGTTCCTCATTCTCCAATGGCACTCCAACACTTACGTACACAGTCTTACACAAGAACCAGCTTTAATTCCAAACCGGACATAGCCCTTGGATCAAGAATGTGTTTTCTTACGAATAAACACACAAATACGTCCACACGTTTTTACAGGGCTGCTTTGGTAGTGTACGTTAGAATCATAACCACATTATTTTGGTCTTCAATGGATGCAACTCTTCCTGGTCTACAATGATAAACAATGATCAACAATGATAAACAATGATCCACAATGATAAACAATGATAAACAATGATAAACAATGATCCACAATGATAAACAATGATCAACAATGATCAACAATGATCCACAATGATAAACAATTATCGACAATGATAAACAATGATAAACAATGATCCACAATGATAAACAATGATCAACAATGATCAACAATGATCCACAATGATAAACAATGATCAACAATGATCAACAATGATCCACAATGATAAACAATGATCAACAATGATCAACAATGATCCACAATGATAAACAATGATCAACAATGATCAACAATGATCCACAATGATAAACAATGATCAACAATGATCAACAATGATCCACAATGATAAACAACGATCAACAATGATCAACAATGATAAACAATGATAAACAACGATCAACAATGATCAACAATGATCCACAATGATAAACAATGATCAACAATGATCAACAATGATCCACAATGATAAACAACGATCAACAATGATCCACAATGATAAACAACGATCAACAATGATCAACAATGATAAACAATGATAAACAACGATCAACAATGATCAACAATGATCAACAATGATCAACAATGATAAACAATGATAAACAACGATCAACAATGATCAACAATGATCAACAATGATCCACAATGATAAACAATGATAAACATATACAAAGCCTGACAGTTAATCCCGGAAATCGTTTAAAGTTGATAGCTCATGGTGGTAGTAAGTCCGCGGAACCAAATCAAAATTGTTCTCCTGCTAAACATAGGGTAGCACTCAGTAGACATTATTTGCCAGCCCCTGTGAAGCATTTCAAAATGTGTTGATGTGTGCATATGGACGCGCGTTTCAGATGTAGAGGACTGATAAAAGGCGTTTAGTTCTCACAGCATTCTGCTAAAGAGGTGTTGCGATAAAGCTAAAGTGCAGGAGTGCAGTCTTTCCAAACACTTGAAGTAAACATCTTCCTCCTTAATTCTCCCGCCCACCCATGTTCCAATGCGTCTGTTGTTGTTTGTTTTGTCTGCCTGCCTTTTGCGTTGTGTGTCTGTTGCTGTCTCCGTGTGTCTATGTGCTTTCTGGTTCTGACTGTGACTGTTGATCTGCTTTCTCTTCTTAGCACCCCCCCCCCCCCCCCCCCCCCCCCCGAAAAAAAACCCCACCTTTCTTCCACTCAAATCT
>NW_027126259.1:104505-114173 GCF_037325665.1 Littorina saxatilis | reverse complement strand
GTAGAAGATTTCTTGACAAATAATATGCGTTATTGCTGGATTCAGAACACTGACGACAACAAACTGCAATGAATTGTAATGCGAATTGAAAACGGATCAAAGGAATCACAATACAAATTTGAAAAGGAAGTAGGGAGTAGTAGTAAATCAGTTAAGATCTACGTGTTTGTTGTGTCAGATGCGCAGTTAAACATCTCTGAAAGCAGATTACAGGATATTGTTTATTGAACGTGTTAAAATGAAGTATCTAGATTTTCTTCCAAAAGATCCACACTGTTCTTTGATTTGTGGGGCAACAGGTTGCGGCAAAACAAGATATGTTTTGGATTTATTACAGACCGTTTACATAAATCACTTTGAACACATAGTCATATTCTGTCCAACCATAAAGCATAACAGAACATACAAGGAGAGAAAATTCATATGGTCTGATCAAAATATATTTATTGTAAATCCTTCTGATCGTCTAAATGTTTGCTTGGAGCATTATTTCGATCTTTTTCAGAACACGCCAACACTGTTTATTATTGATGACTGTGCAGCAGAACGTGACATTGTTAGAAAGAAAAGTGCACTAGCAAAGCTTGCATTCAGTGGACGACATGCATTAATATCAGTTTGGATATTAACACAAAAATACAATGCAGTTCTGAAAGACTTTAGAGAGCAACTCAAAACAATAACATTGTTCTATTCAAAGGACCGTGACAGTTTTGAAGAGTGTCTTCGAGAAAATGATGTCATTGAAAACAAACAGGAGAGAGAAAGAATAAAGAATAATCTGAAATCTTCTAAGCACTCGAAACTGGTTTTAAAACTGATCAACCAGTTCAGTATGTATGTTTGTAGAAATCCTTGCTAAGTTCTTGACAAGTTCTTACTCAAGTTCTTGTCAAGTTCTTACACAAGTTCTTGTCAAGTTTTTGTCAAGTTCTTACTAAGTTCTTACCCAAGTTCTTACTCAAGTTCTTGTCAAGTTCTTGTCAAGTTTTTACTCAAGTTCTTGTCAAGTTCTTACACAAGTTCTTGTCAAGTTCTTACTCAAGTTCTTGTTAAGTTCCTACCTAAGTTCTTACTCAAGTTCCTACCTAAGTTCTTGTTAAGTTCCTACCCAAGTTCTTACTCAAGTTTAATTACTAGATTTTTATTTTATTCTGCATCAAAATAAAATGAACTGTGATGAATTGCTGATGCAGACTGCTACAGATATTGAAATCTGTGACAGTAGGACTATACCTGATAAAAAAAAGATTGTATTCACTTGCTGTTTGTGGAAAAACAAAACACTACCTTGGGCGGCAGTTAACTGTGGAAGAAGTACAACATCTTTCCTCAGAAGATATAGAAAAGTATCATGGACGGTATGAATCAGTGCTTGGTTCTAAGATGGTTAGAAGTATTGGACAGACTGTTATAGGTTTGTACACAAAGATTTTTGGACATTTTACACCTCTCGACTCGGAGGAAGACTTAACACATGATCTAACTCATGACCCTGTTGTTTCCAAGTCCCTCGAATCTCTTGCCTGTGGCCTGTATTATCGATTTGGTGCTTTATTAGTACCATTTGTTGCTGGATTAATTACTTTCAAACACATTAATTTTCAGAATAAAAAAGATGACAGATCAGTTGAAGCAGACAGTGGAGCAGACGAAAATACCAGAAGTGAACACAGTGACAAAGAAACCTGGTAGAGTAGAAGCAGGAAAAAAACTAGCCGAATGGAACAGACAAAAAAAGTTAAATCAAAAGGCAAAGCAGAACATTATGTCTGAAGTTGAGCAGACACCAAACATTCCTGAAGTGACTAAGGTCACACAAACTGATCAAGAATTAAAATCTTCATTTCTATCATACAGAAAAGTAGCTGTAGCAGCTGTTGTTGGAGGAGGTGGATACTTGCTTTACAAACTTTGGCAAGGCAAATATAAAGTGTCAGAAACACCAAAATCAGAAACACCAAAATCAGAAACACCAAAACCAACAAACAAAGCAGTACAAACAATAACAAAGCCCACAGTAGTACCTGCAGTGGATTCATTTCATATGGAATAATTTTAATATTTTAATTTTGATAACATAAAAATGAGTTCTGAAAAGACAATAGTTAATCTAGTTTATCACGCTGCAGTGATTGGAGGCTTGAGTGTAGGTTACACAATGCTGGGTAAAAGTCTCCTCAGAATGAAACCAGCCGACTTGGGAAAGTTAGACTTCGAAGACGGTGCTAAACTAATTGGTGTTGTGACAGCTTCCTTTGCAACAAAAGACTTCCTGGTGAAGCAAGGAATTATTCCAGAAAATATAAACATGTAAGACAATAAAATGGCTAGCTTGGTTATGATGGTGGGAGGTGCGATTGTAAATGCGCTTGCATTTTCTGGCAGCAACTATTTGTTTTCTAAACTGCAAAATGGTGAAGAGAGGGAAAGGCACAACAAAGCCATGGAACAACTGGCGAAAGCACAGGATGAATACGAGAAGAAACGAATTGCGCAGTTAGACTTTATGAATGATAAACTCAAGCAGCAAGGACATGCAAACAAAACCTTTGCCAATGTTGATGCAGCCATTCAAGAATACTATCTTGTAACTGGAAAGAAAATGAAGACAAGTGCTCCTCCAAAACTGGGTGACTTTTATCAGCCTTCAGAAGAGCAGAAGGTGGGCGAGATTGTTTTCATTGTTATTGGTATGGCTGTTGTTTACTTTATTGCGCGTGCTGTCAAATCTTAATATTCTGTCATTTAAAAAACCATGAGTGATGCTTTGTTATCTAAAATATATTATTCCCCAAAAGGATACTGGAAAGGAAGAACTGCTATTGACAAGCTCAGTGACGCAGCAGGTGTTTCTCAAGATATAGCAAAGAAATGGTTGTCAAAGCAGGCAGTTTGGCAGATCTATTTACCTGCACCAAGAAAAATTACACGACCACACTTTGTTAACATTAAACCGAATGACACTCATCAAATAGACCTGCTGTATTTACCACATGACACAGTCAGAAGGAAGAAATATAAGTATGCACTGACTGTAGTTGATGTTGCAACAAGATACAAAGATGCTGAACCGTTGACAGAGAAAAGTGCTATAGCTACAGCTGTTGCCCTGCAAGAAATTTACAGACGTGGACCACTAAAGTATCCCAGAATGATTCAGTGCGATGATGGTAAGGAGTTTAAAGGAGCTGTCAACCAGCTTCTGTTAAAACATCATGTTACAGTGAAGAGAGGTATTCCAGGAAACCACAGGTCACAGGCTATTGTTGAGAGCTTTAACAAACAGTTGGCAGAAAAACTGTTTTCATATCAGTACCATCAGGAATTTTTGGACACAGAAAGTAAATTGCGTAACACTGAATGGGTCAAAAGATTACCATCAGTACTTAGAGCAATGAATCTGGAGGTATTTAAAGCTACAGGGTTAAGACCAGTTGATGCAATCAAACAGAAAACAATACCTGTTGCTCCAAAGTCAACAACACCAGTGGCATTACTACCTTTCAATCAGAAAGTCAGATATTTATATGCACCCGGTGAAGCTGAGGGTGACAGCAGGAAGCGTGCAACGGATCCAATCTGGAGTATTGACATTCATGAAATCAAGAGAGTAGTAGAGACAAATCCACCTATATATTACTTGAGAGAACCAGCGCCGCAAAGAGCCTTTGTAAAAGAGGAATTACAATTAGTTCCACGCGGTACAAATGTTAAATGATTTTTTATTTCAGATTTTATAGTGTTAACAAAAATGGAAGCTCTGAGAAAGAATTCTAAGCAACTTCATTTTTTTAATTTATATTTTTATTTTGAGTTATAAAATCAAACTCACAGCGATGGAAGACTCTGTATTAGAATCTTTATCGACAGTATTTGACACCGTTGAATTACAAGTAACGGATCCTCAAAATGTGCAGTCCAGTGTGCAAGACGCCATTGAACAAATTCCAAACAATTTGTTGATTGAACCTCCAGTAAAAGTGCAGATAGTCAGTTTAATAAAATACAAAACAGTCAGTGATGAGGTGCTAGAAGTTCATGTTTCAACCAGACAACTAGCACTTAATTCTATGGCAGAATTGAATGGAAACTGGGCAGATGAAATGATGAAACGGTTTGAGCAAGCTGCAGAGGATGCAAAGATGAAAGGATCCGGATGGTCAGAAGGTGAAATTATAAAAATAGAATTGAAGCTAAGTAAATTTGCCCCCATCAGAGGTAGAAGTTACATACCTTTACCTCCTGCTCTTGTCAAAAAACGTGCTGTGCTGAACATAAAGAATGATGATGACAAATGTTTTATGTGGTGTGTTCTGGCAAGACTGTACAGTGTAAAGAAAAATGCAGAAAGAGTGTCTAACTATCATGCATACAGAAATAAACTAAACTTTACTGGTATTGAATTTCCTGTCAGCATTACAAGCATTGACAAATTTGAACAGCAAAACAAACCCATCACCGTAAATGTTTACACGTGGGATGAGGAAGATGAACTGAAACCAGTCAGAATATCAAAGAACTCACCAACGATTGGTGATTGTGATACTAACCATGTTGACATGTTACTAATGACTGATGGTGTAAAATATCATTACACTTTGATTCGTACAATGAGTAGACTGATGGCGAGCACAAGCAATCACCATAGTAAACAAGACTTTTGTAGGCGATGTCTCTTGCGTATTCCATCAATTCATGCAGCACTTATACACAAGCAACATTGTAAGAGCGTTGATGATGCGGTTGTGAAGTTAACAACACCACCGCCAGACAGCAAAGTGTATTTTAAGAATGTATGCAAACTACAGAAAAGTCCTTATGTTGTTTATGCTGACTTTGAATCTATCATTGTGCCATATGAAGGACCTTTACCAAAAGACCTACCTAAAACAGTAACTCTAAGTAATCATCAAGTCTGTTCATATGCATTTATTGTTGTTAGTTCAGATGGTAAACATTCTAAACCGCAATTGTACAGAGGACCTAATGCAGCAAAGAACTTCTTACAGCAAATGAACCAAGTGCGAAATGACTGCTCCAAACAACTGAATCTTTCAGACATTGTTATGAAACCTGAAGACCAAGAACAGTTTAACTCTACCACACAGTGTTGGATATGCGAACAAAGTCTAACACCAAACACAGACAATCCAATAGTAAGAGATCATGATCATGTAAGTGGGCAGTTCCGAGGAGCAGCACACAGCAAATGTAATCTACAATTAAAGTTTGATCCTAAGACTTGGAAGCTTCCAATCTTCTTCCATAACTTGCGCGGTTATGATTCACATCTGATCATGCAGGCAGTAACTGATGAATACAAAGCAAGATGCATTGCGCAGTCTTCAGAAAAGTACATGGCCTTTACTCTGAATAGTTTATACTTCTACGATTCTGCTCAACATCTGATGGGAACACTTGAGTCTTTATCTTCATCACTAACTGCTTTCCCAATCACATGTAAGTACTTTGACAGTGACTTAGTTAGAAAGGGAGTCTATCCATATGAATACATGGATTCGTGGGAGAGGTTTGATGAAGATGAGTTACCACCAAAGGATGCTTACTTCTCACGGCTGAAGGGTAAAGGTATAAGTGACGAAGACTATGAACACGCTAAGACTGCATGGAATAAATTAGGATGTAATACAATGGGTGATTATCATGATCAATATTTGTTGGCTGATGTTTGTTTACTTGCAGATATATTTGAGAATTACAGAAGAACATGTATGAAGCACTACAATCTAGATCCTTCACATTACATATCTGCACCAGGCATGAGCTGGGATGCATTTCTTAGATTTACAGGAGTAAAGATTGACTTGCTATCAGATCTTCCTACACTTCAGATGATTGAAAATGGACTACGTGGAGGAATCAGTATGGCTTCACACAATTACTGCAAAGCCAACAACAAATACTTGGACGACTTTGATCCTATGAAACCTTCTAATTACATCATGTATCTAGATGCAAACAATTTGTATGGTTGGGCAATGTGTCAGACGCTTCCACTTCGGAACTTTAAGATCTATTCAGGACCATTTTCACAATGTGTTGTGCTGACAATATTAAAAGCAGGCCCAGACAGTCGAAAGGGATGGATACTAGAAGTTGACTTAGACTATCCACTATCACTTCATGATCTACATAATGATTATCCTTTAGCGGCTGAGAGGTTAAAAGTAAACCCAAGAGAACCTCCAAAGCTGGTGCCCAATCTGTTTCACAAAAAGAAGTATGTGTGTCACTACAGACTGTTACAGTTTTACATTAGACATGGATTAATTTTGAAGGCTGTTCATCGTATAATTTTATTTGATCAAGAACAGTTTATGAAACCTTACATCATGAAAAACACAGAACTGAGAACCAAAGCCGCTGATGCATCAGAGAAAGACTTTTTTAAACTGATGAACAACAGTTGCTTTGGTAAGACAATGGAAAACCCACACAAGAGAAAGGATGTTAGACTTGTTACAAGAGAAAATGAGGCCATCAAGCTGACATCCAAACCACAGTATCAAGACTTTAAATACTTTCATGAACAGCTGTATGGTATCTTAATGAAAAAACTTGTAGTCAAGCTTGACAAACCAGTATTCATAGGCTTTACTGTGCTAGAGTTGTCAAAACTGTTGATGCTTGAGTTTTTGTATGATTATTTGAAACCAAGATATCCCAAATCGAGAGTACTTTACACAGACACAGATTCATTCTTACTTGACATTCCAGCGGATGACATTTACAAAGATCTAGAAGCTGAAAGTCCTGCAGTAAAAGGAAAAGATTCTTTTTATGACACTTGCGACTACCCTAAAGAATCACCATTGCACTCAAATGTTAACAAGAAGGTTATTGGAAAGATGAAAGATGAAATGAATGGGAAGATAATTAAGGAGTATGTTGGATTGCGTGCAAAGATGTACAGTGTTGCAAGTGAGAAAGGGGTGGTTAAAAAAGCAAAGGGTGTAAGCAAACAGGTTGTAAAGTCGAGCATATCGCATGATAACTACAAGGAAGCACTGTTTCAGAAGCGAGTGTTTCACCATGACAACCCTAAGATCAGTTCCGCGCTTCATCAGATCAACACAACTATTGTAAACAAGAAATCTTTAGATGCTAATGACACAAAGCGCGTTTATTCATCACCAGAATATTCTTATGCAATTGGACACTGGAGAACAAACGCGACTCCAAATAGTCTGAGTGTGTAATAAGAATTTTTGTCAATCGGGAAAACCCGCTATGACAGCTTTGTTTTGACTGCAGCGGGGGAGAGGAAGTTGCTTGTGAAAGGGGAGTGTTTGTGAAAGGGGAGAAGGCTTTGTTGAGTTTCAAAGCAGCCACCAAGTACACTTATCAAAAGCTTGAATCAAATAAACAAGTCAATTGAATAAGTTAACACTCGGCGGCCGCCCGAAGGCAGCCTTTGAAGCGAAGCGAAGCGAAGCGAAGCGAAGCAGGGTGTTGACCTATTTTGGCGCAACTGGCAGTTGCGTGACCTGATTGCAGTGTTAGCTCTAACTCTTTTTTCCTACTCTTGTGATTGCTGTTGATGTATATTTGGAACCATTGACGTCACTTTCTCAGCCCAATCGCGAAGCAGGGTGTTGACCTATTTTGGCGCAACTGGCAGTTGCGTGACCTGATTGCAGCCTACTCTTGTGATTGCTGTTGATGTATATTTGGAACCATTGACGTCACTTTCTCAGCCCAATCGCGAAGCAGGGTGTTGACCTATTTTGGCGCAACTGCCAGTTGCGTGACCTGATTGCAGTGTTAGCTCTAACTCTTTTTTCCTACTCTTGTGATTGCTGTTGATGTATATTTGGAACCATTGACGTCACTTTCTCAGCCCAATAAAGCCTGATATCCTCATTCTTTTCAAACATGGTTTTGAGTTCTTTTCTCATGTTGAAGACTTCATAAAAAGACATCCCAACTGTGCTGAATTTGGCTCTGTATGGAAATAGTAAACGGGCAATCTCCCTCAATCTCCGTGCATACGTAGAAGAAATTTTAACGTTTCTTTCCAACCAGCCATCCCAGGTCTCATTATGAATGCCTTGTTCTGCTTCATAAAACTTAAATGCGATTTCTAGAACCATTCCATATTGCAAATTGAAGCCCATTGAAGTTGCCTCCTGTCTTTGTATGTGTCTATATCCCTCAACTAACTTTTCAATGGCACTTGCTGATGATGTGATATCTTCCGGATTAAAAAAGAACACTTCCTTCCTAACTTTCATGCTTACATCAACAATTTTTGACTTTAAATATTCGTGGAGTTCATTGAACGTCATTGTTGTTTTGGTTTTCTTTGGTTTTCCTCCATACAAATCTGAAAGTTTCCGTTTTGGGCGTGAAGGAAATTTAGGTAGTTTTCCACTCTGAGATGGCCCTTCATTTTTCATTTGCGATAATACTTCAACAAAATTGTTGAGGTAACTGAGGTGCTCTTCAATAGTTAAAAACTGCTCAGAATTCCATTCACTCAATGATTCCGGTAAAACCATAGTTGGTGAATGTAAAATTAAAGTTGATGACTGTGTTGAAAAATCTAATAGATTTTGATGAGCAACTTGTGATTCAAGAATTTCTCTCTCTAATTCTTCAGAAATGCTATCTTGAGACATAAATATTTAGCAAATATAGTGACAGTAAAAACACTTCTCTCACAGAAAACACAACTGCACGGCAGGCGAGTCCGGAATGAAATGACAAAATCACTACGGCTATGTTACAATCAATACCAAGTGTTGGGCGGACGTGACGTAACTGTTGCTATCACATGATTTAATCTTGTCTTGCCATTGGAGGAATATAGAAGACAGGCTTGCTGTTTGTTTTTACCAGATCAATACGGTAGTTATGGCTAGCCGACGAAGGGCAGATTGGATCAATACGCACGCTGGCTGCAACTAGTTAATATTTCAATGGAAACTAAATTTAGCGTTGCACAGAGAGAAAGGGAGAATGTACGTTCTGGGTTACTGATTCCGACAGACCCGGCATTGGTTCAAAACAACCTTACTTTACTGTATTTTTTTTGTATGGATTTATGCAGTATTTTTCTGATTTTGTCGCATGTTTCATTTTAGTAAAAGTTTAGTCCAGAAGCCTATTTTGCGTTAATATTTAGGGTCTGTCGGAATCGGTGAGCCAGAACGTACATTCTCCCTTTCTCTCCCCTTTCCTAACCTAGGTGGTGGGTTCAAGTGCTAGTCTTTCGGATGAGACGAAAAACCGAGGTCCCTTCGTGTACACTACATTGGGGTGTGCACGTTAAAGATCCCACGAATGACACAAGGGTCTTTCCTGGCAAAATTGTATAGGCGTAGATAAAAATGTCCACCAAAATACCCGTGTGACTTGGAATAATAGGCCATGAAAAGTAGGATATGCGCCGAAATGGCTGCGATCTGCTGGTCGATGTGAATGCGTGATGTATTGTGTAAAAAAGTTCCATCTCACACGGCTTAAATAAATCATTGCGCCTTGAATATGTGCGCGATATAAATTGCATAAAAAAAACAACCCTGCGCTAAGAACTGTACCCACGGAATACGCGCGATATAAGCCTCATATTGATTAATTGATTGATACTCTTGCTTACTCTCTTTATTTATATATATATTTTTTTTTTTGACTTGTGGGGA